>NW_027448641.1:0-247421 GCF_038048845.1 Mixophyes fleayi
TTGGGACTGTGTTGGTTCTCCTCTGGAGTGTGCTATCCGCTGAGTCTATTGCCATCATTGACTGTGTTATCTTATGCTGGACTACTTCAAGAGACTTTCTATATTGGCAGTATTGTTCAGTCATTTATACATTTATATTGTGCATATTACTGTGGATCAAAGTCAAGGTGCCCGTGTATATATTGTGTTGCAGTCTCTCCCCGTGCACCTCCTCACATATATATTCAGTAGTACAACTTGCTAGTGGCAGACCACTGACTCCTGTTTACAGTTTCACCTGTTCCAGTATCCTCTCACATAGCAGTGGTACAACTTGCTAACGCAGACCACTGACTCCCCGGATATCTCCACTTGGATTCCATTCCTTCACTCAGACAGCGGTACAACTTGCTATCCGCAGACCGCTGACTCTCATCACCTCCTCGTTTCTGTTGGACATTCCTCCTCACTATAGCAGTGGTACAACTTGCTACCGCAGACCACTGACTACCTTCACGTGTCCTTTGTCCATACAGTTCCTCGTGTATTACTACTCCATATTGCCAGTGCTGCTAGTCATAGACTTTCCTGAGCATCTCATCATCTGCTATTTCCTGTTCCGTGATCACCCTGCTACCAGAGTACCATATTACCACCTATACTGCTCTGGTAAGCCTATCACCTGGTGATCCCTGGGTAAAGACTCCTAGTGCCCGTGACAGTAAGATCAGGCCATGACAGACCCAGATACGGAACCTACTGCTAAAGAGATGCTGCAGCATCTGGTCAGTCGTGTGGAGCAACAGGATGCTCGCCAACAGCTGTTACTTCAATGTTACCAATCGTTAACCTCCCAAGGAACATCTGGACAGACTGTTACAGCTAGTATTGAAGCTCCTGTGCTTTCCTCCGTTTCCCCAGTGCCATCCCAGGTGTCTACAGCTCCTACGCTTCACCTGCCTACTCCGTCAAAATATGACGGGGACCCCAAAACTTGTAGAGGTTTCCTTAACCAATGTTCAGTCCATTTTGAACTCCAACCTCAAAATTTTTCTACCCATCGTTCCAGAGTGGCCTATCTTATCTCATTGTTTTCTGGACAAGCCCTGGCTTGGGCCTCCCCTCTGTGGGAAAGAAACGATCCAATTCTACAAGATAGTGCCAAATTCATTTCCACGTTCCGAAGTGTGTTCGATGAACCAGGTCGTGTGACCTCCGCTGCTTCCAGCATTCTTCGTTTGCGACAAGGCTCCCATACAGTAGGACAGTATGTCATTCAATTTAGGATCTTAGCCTCTGAACTTCAGTGGAACACTGAAGCATTAGTTGCCGCCTTCTGGCAGGGGCTCTCCGATAAAATTAAAGATGCACTGACTACCCAAGAGCTTCCTTCGTCACTAGAAGATTTGATCTCTCTTTGCCATCGTGTAGACATGAGATTTCGTGAAAGAGAATCTGAGAAAACAACTTCTGCTAAAGCACCTCTTCGTTTAAACCCTCAATTTCGTCCAGTTTCACCTTCTGTGATTCCCATGGAGATAGGACGTTCCAAATTATCTTTAGAAGAGAGGAAACGAAGAGTAAAGAATAGACTCTGTATCTATTGTGCTGATTCCCACACATATGCTCAGTTCTTGCCCTAAGAAATCGGAAATGCCAGGCCCTAACTAGTTCTGGAGAGGTGAAGTTAGGGTCCCTGGAGTCCTCTCCATTGTCTATGAAATCTAAAGTCTGCGCTTTCGATGTTACGATTTCCTTTGCTACTAAATCCTTTGAGTCACAGGCATTGATTGATTCCGGAGCAGCAGGAAATTTCATTTCTAAATCACTAGTGAATCAATGGTCCCTACCAGTGATCATTTTAAAAACACCCATTACTGTGACGGCTATAGATGGATCACGTCTCATCAATGGTCTCATCACCCAGAGTACGTCTCCAGTAACCCTTCAGATTGGTGTACTACACCATGAAGAAATTTCGTTTTTAATTCTTCCTGTTACGACAAGTCCGATTGTCTTAGGCCTTCCATGGCTTCAATGTCACTCTCCCCAGATTGACTGGCGCACCCCTCAAGTTACGTCTTGGGGGCCTGAATGTCACCATCGTTGTCTCTCTCAAGTTATTCCTCTTAAAGTACAGCAATCTTCCATCTCATCTTCCTCCCCGGACTCCCTCCTCAGTATGCTTCATTTGCCGATGTGTTTGATAAAGCTCAGTCTGAACGTCTTCCTCCTCATCGTTCTTGGGATTGTCCGATCGACCTTCTACCTGGCAAGACTCCTCCCAGGGGTCGGGTCTATCCTCTCTCGTTACCTGAAACTCAAGCCACATCTGAGTACATACAGGAGAATCTCCAGCGTGGGTTCATTCGACCTTCCACCTCTCCCGCTGAGCTGGGTTCTTCTTCGTCAAAAAGAAGGATGGATCATTACGCCCTTGTATAGATTTTCGTGGACTCAACGCCATTACTATCAAGAATCGGTATCCCATTCCGCTGATCACTGAGCTATTTGATCGCATCAAGGGAGCTCGGATATTTACTAAGTTGGATCTTCGTGGTGCCTACAATTTAATTAGAATCCGTTCCGGTGACGAATGGAAGACCGCGTTTAACACCAGAGATGGGCATTACGAATATTTAGTAATGCCCTTCGGGCTGTGTAATGCCCCCGCGGTTTTCCAGGGTTTCATCAATGAGATCTTTCGGGACTTATTATATGTATGTGTCGTTGTCTACCTGGACGACATATTGATCTTCTCACAGGACCTGCCTTCTCATCACCAACATGTGGCAGAGGTCCTCTCCAGACTACGGAAAAACTCATTGTTCTGTAAATTGGAAAAATGTTCATTCGAGTTACCCCAGATTCCATTCTTGGGGTATATAGTTTTCCGGAGTTGGCCTGAAGATGGATCCAGACAAAGTAAATGCTGTACTACATTGGCCTCAGCCAACTACTCTTCGTGCCATCCAGCGTTTTTTAGGTTTTGCCAATTACTATAGACGCTTCATTCAAGACTTCTCATCCATTGCATCTCCCATTGTGGCCTTAACTCGGAAAGGGGCTAATACTAAGCAATGGTCATCTGAGGCTCTCCAAGCCTTTCAAATCCTCAAAGAGTCTTCTCGTCTGCTCCCATTCTGCGACAACCTGATGTGACACTCCCCTTCTTCCTAGAAGTAGATGCCTCTAATGTGGGCTTAGGAGCTATTCTCTCCCAACGCTCGGAGCAACAAAAATTACATCCTTGTGCCTTCTACTCTCGGGGTCTTCTGCCCGCAGAGAAAAACTATACTATCGGGGACAAGGAGTTGCTGCCATCAAAGCTGCATTAGAGGAATGGAGATACTTGTTGGAAGGAGCTCGCCATCCGGTGACGATCTTCACGGATCATAAGAACTGTCATATTTGCAATCTGCTCAATGCTTGAACCCTCGTCAAGCAAGATGGTCTCTTTTCTTTTCCCGTTTTGAATTAATTATAACCTTCAAACCAGCTGCTAAGAACAAGAAAGCTGACGCTCTATCTCGAGCTTTTGTGACGTCCTCTGATGTAGAAGAGGTTCCCAACCATGCTATTCTAGACCCCAAATGTATTTCTCTGGCTGCTTCATCCACCAAAATGCTACCATTTGGGAAGACCCTCGTGCCTCTACTCTGAGGAGGAAAATCCTTTCGTGGTTCCATGCCTCTCGTTTTTCTGGACACGCCGGTGAACATAAGACCTTTGAGATTCTCTCTCGTAGTTACTGGTGGCCTTCAATGAGGAGAGACGTCAAAGAGTTTATTGCTTCCTGTGATTTATGTTCTCAGTTCAAATCCTCCCGCAGAACTCCAGCAGGGTTGCTGCGACCACTACCCATTCCGTCCAAGCCTTGGACCCATATTAGTATGGATTTCGTTACTGATTTGCCACCAAGTAAGAATCACAATACTATTTGGGTAGTGGTAGACAGATTTTCGAAGATGGCTCCATTTCGTCCCTCTGTCCGGTTTACCTTCCTCGTCTACTCTGGCTGAACATTTCATTAAAGAAATCTTCCGCATCCATGGATGTCCGTCTGAGATTGTGTCAGATAGAGGAGTACAATTCGTTTCCAGATTCTGGCGGGCCCTTTGTAAAACCTTGGGCATACGATTAGCACTCTCATCGTCTTACCATCCGCAATCTAACGGACAAACGGAACGAGTCAATCAAGATCTTGAGACTTTTATTAGGATGTTCTCTTCAGCCAACCAAGACAACTGGGTAGAATTGCTCCCTTGGGCTGAATTCGCCCATAACAACATGTACCATGAGTCATCATCCAAAACTCATTCTTTGTGGTCTACGGTCACCATCCGTCTTTTCCGAATTTCCTGCCCTCCCGCCCACCCAAGTTCCTGCTGTGGAGACTGCTTGTCAGACCTTCAAAATATCTGGTCTCAGGTCAAAACCTGTTTAAAGAAGACATCTAACAAATATAAGTCTTTCGCAGATAAGAAGAGGCGGGCTATTCCACCACTAAAAATTGGAGATCGTGTCTGGTTATCTACCAAAAATATTCGTTTGAAGGTTCCATCTATGAAATTCGCCCCTCGTTTTATTGGTCCATATAGGATCATTCAAGTTATCAATCCAGTATGTGTTAAACTTCTTCTTCCTAAGAATCTTCGGATCTCCAATGCCTTCCCATGTGTCCTTGCTCAAACCTCTCATCATCAACCGTTTCTCGACTCCTTCCTCAGCACCGCAGCCAGTTCAAGTTCATCAGGAGGAGGATTTCGAGATTACTGAGGTATTGGATGCAAAAATTTCGCGAGGAGTCCTCCGTTTCCTCGTTCATTGGAAGGGCTTTGGTCCTGAAGAGCGTTCATGGATCAAAGCTGAAGATCTTAATGCTCCTGCCCTTCTGAAGAAGTTTTATTCCAAAAATCCGGACAAGCCCGGTTCCAGGCGTTCTGTGCCCACCTTTAAAAGGGGGGGTACTGTCACTCACCGGACTGTGAGTGCTTCTTCCCGGACTATTAGGAACCGTGGACGTCCTCTATCCTGAGGGACTGCGCATGCGCAGCCCTTTCCAAACCTTCAGTGTATGTTCCTTTAACTTAATTGGCAGATCAGGCAACCTCCCTATATTAAGCACCTGTGGTCAACACCACGTTGCCTGATCTTGGAGTCTCATTCCCCATGAGTCTCTGAAGGTGTTCCTGTGTTTCCTTGTTTATTCAGCTCTGCTGATTCCTGTGGTTTCCAAACCACTTCTACCCCTGTGGTTTCCAAACCACTTCTGCTACTGTGGTTCCCATACCACTTCTACCATCTACTGAATCATCGTGACTGTGAGCTGATTCCTATCCGCTGCCTCCGTGCACTACAGTCTTCTAATCACTTCAACTCTACCATGTATCATTGGGACTGTTAGCTGATGCCTATCCGCTGCCTCCGTGCATTACAGGCTTCAACCACATCCACTCACCTGTTCATGATTGTGACTGCCAGCTGATTCCTATCCGCTGCCTCCGTGCACTACAGGCTTCAACCTGCAACTCGTCTGTGTTTCATCATCGTGACTGCTAGCTGATTCCTATCCGCTGCCTCCGTGCACTACAGTCTTCACCTGCAACTCGTCTGTGTTTCATCATCGTGACTGCTAGCTGATTCCTATCCGCTGCCTCCGTGCACTACAGTCTTCAACCTGCAACCCGTCTGTGTTTCATCGTGACTGTTTGGCTGATTCCTATCCGCTGCCTCTGTGCGCTTCAGTCTTCAGTCCTTGTCAACGCTTCCGTGTTTCCTTGAGTCTGCCTCCACTATTGCTACCCGCTATTCTCCGTGATCAACAGTGCCTGTTCAACTCTGCTCTCCCGTGTCCCATCGTTACTGCACCTGCTGGTTGCTATTGGCTACCTCCGTGTTCCCGCAGAGACCCGCTGCTGCTACTCCTCAGCACTACTCATCCATCTACTGCTGATCCGCTCTCCACGCTTTCCTGTGTTCCCTGCTGGTCTACCTTCCCGTGCGCTGCACCTACTAGACCACCGCTTCACCCATCCAGGGACTTCGCATCCTGCCGGCCTCCTGCCGTTCAGGTATCTCTGCACTCCTGTCTGACTGCCTCCTGAACCACGGTATGCATACTTCTCATTGACTGTGCTGTGTATTGCATACCTTGCTGGACTGTGTTGGTTCTCCTCTGGAGTGTGCTATCCGCTGAGTCTATTGCCATCATTGACTGTGTTATCTTATGCTGGACTACTTCAAGAGACTTTCTATATTGGCAGTATTGTTCAGTCATTTATACATTTATATTGTGCATATTACTGTGGATCAAAGTCAAGGTGCCCGTGTATATATTGTGTTGCAGTCTCTCCCCCGTGCACCTCCTCACATATATATTCAGTAGTACAACTTGCTAGTGGCAGACCACTGACTCCTGTTTACAGTTTCACCTGTTCCAGTATCCTCTCACATAGCAGTGGTACAACTTGCTAACGCAGACCACTGACTCCCCGGATATCTCCACTTGGATTCCATTCCTTCACTCAGACAGCGGTACAACTTGCTATCCGCAGACCGCTGACTCTCATCACCTCCTCGTTTCTGTTGGACATTCCTCCTCACTATAGCAGTGGTACAACTTGCTACCGCAGACCACTGACTACCTTCACGTGTCCTTTGTCCATACAGTTCCTCGTGTATTACTACCTCCATATTGCCAGTGCTGCTAGTCATAGACTTTCCTGAGCATCTCATCATCTGCTATTTCCTGTTCCGTGATCACCCTGCTACCAGAGTACCATATTACCACCTATACTGCTCTGGTAAGCCTATCACCTGGTGATCCCTGGGTAAAGACTCCTAGTGCCCGTGACACATGAATCATGAATTGAATCATGAATCATGAATTATGAATCATGAATTGAATCATGAATCATGAATCATGAATTGAATCATGAATCATGAATCATGAATTATGAATCATGAATTATGAATAATGAATTGAATCATGAATTGAATTATGAATCATGAATCATGAATTGAATCATGAATCATGAATCGAATCATGAATCATGAATCATGAATCATGAATCGAATCATGAATCATGAATTGAATCATGAATTGAATCATGAATTGAATCATGAATCATGAATTGAATCATGAATTGAATCATGAATTGAATCATGAATTGAATCATGAATCATGAATTGAATCATGAATCATGAATCATAAATTGAATCATGAATCAAGAATTGAATCATGAATGGAATCATGAACCATGAATTGAATCATGAATTGAATCATGAATCATGAATTGAATCATGAATCATGAATTATGAATCATTAATTGAATCATGAATCATGAATTGAATCATGAATCATGAATTGAATCATGAATCATGAATTATGAATCATGAATTGAATCATGAATCATGAATTGAATCATGAATCATGAATTGAATCAGGAATCGAATCATGAATTGAATCATGAATCATGAATTGAATCATGAATCATGAATCATGTATCATGAATTGAATCATGAATCATGAATTGAATCATGCATTGAGTCATGAATCATGAATTGAATCATAAATCATGAATCATGAATCATAAATTGAATCATGAATCATGAATCATGAATTAAATCATGAATTGAATCATGAATCATTAATCATGAATCATGAATTGAATCATGAATCATGAATCGAATCATGAATCGAATCATGAATTATGAATCATGAATTGAATCATGAATCATTAATCATGAATCATGAATTGAATCATGAATCAAATCATGAATCATGAATCAAGAATCATGAATCGAATCATGAATCATGAATCATGAATTGAATCATGAATCATGAATCGAATCATGAATCATGAATCATGAATCGAATCATGAATCATGAAATGAATCATGAATTGAATCATGAATTGAATCATGAATCATGAATTGAATCATGAATTGAATCATGAATTGAATCATGAATCATGAATTATAAATTGAATCATGAATCATGAATTGAATCATGAATGGAATCATGAACCATGAATTGAATCATGAATTGAATCATGAATCATGAATTGAATCATGAATCATGAATCATGAATCATGAATTGAATCATGAATCATGAATTGAAGCATGAATCATGAATCGAATCATGAATCATGAATCATGAATCAAATCATGAATTGAATCATGAATCGAATCATGAATCATGATTCATGAATTGAATCATAAATCATTAATTGAATCATAATTCATGAACTGAATCAGTAATCGAATCATGAATTGAATCATGAATTGAATCATGAATCATAATTTGAATCATGAATCATGAATTAAATCATGAATCATGAATCATGAATTGAATCATGAATCATGAATTGAATCATGAATCATAAATTATGAATCATGAATTGAATCATGAATCATGAATCATGAATCATGAATTGAATCATAAATCATGAATTATGAATTGAATCATGAATCATGAATCATAATTCATGAATTGAATCATGCATCATGAATTGAATCAGGAATCGAATCATGAATTGAATCATGAATCATGAATTGAATCATGAATCATGAATCATGTATCATGAATTGAATCATGAGTCATGAATCATAAATCGAATCATGAATCATGAATTGAATTATGAATCGAATCATGAATTGAGTCATGAATCAAGAATTGAATCATGAATCATGAATTATGAATCATGAATTGAATCATGAATCATTAATCATGAATCATGAATCATAAATCGAATCATGAATCATGAAGGGAATCATGAATGGAATCATGAATTGAATCATGAATGATGAATCATGAATTAAATCATGAATTGAATCATGAATCATGAATCATGAATTGAATCATAAATCATGAATCATGAATCATGAATTGAATCATGAATCATGAATCATGAATCATGTATCATGAATTGAATCATGAATCATGAATCATAAATCGAATCATGAATCATGAATTGAATTATGAATCGAATCATAAATCGAATCATGAATTATGAATTGAATCATGAATCATGAATTATAAATCATGAATTGAATCATGAATCATGAATTGAATCATGAATCATGAATCATGAATCATAAATCGAATCATGAATCATGAATGGAATCATGAATCTTGAATTGAATCATGAATTGAATCATGAAATGAATCATGAATCATGAATTGAATCATGAATCATGAATTGAATCATGAATCATGAAATGAATCATGAATCATGAATCATAAATCGAATCATGAATCATGAATTATGAATCATAAATTAAATCATGAATTATGAATTGAAACATGAATCATGAAATCAATCATGAATCATGAATCGAATCATGAATCATGAATTATGAATCATGAATTGAATCATGAAGAATGAATCATGAATTGAATCATGCATTGAGTCATGAATCATGAATTGAATCATAAATCATGAATCATGAATCATAAATTGAATCATGAATCATGAATTAAATCATGAATTGAATCATGAATCATTAATCATGAATCATGAATTGAATCATGAATCATGAATCGAATCATGAATCGAATCATGAATTATGAATCATGAATTAAATCATGAATCATTAATCATGAATCATGAATTGAATCATGAATCAAATCATGAATCATGAATCAAGAATCATGAATCATGAATCATGAATTGAATCATGAATCGAATCATGAATCATGAATCATGAATCGAATCATGAATCATGAAATGAATCATGAATTGAATCATGAATTGAATCATGAATCATGAATTGAATCATGAATTGAATCATGAATTGAATCATGAATCATGAATTGAATCATGAATCATGAATCATAAATTGAATCATGAATCATGAATTGAATCATGAATGGAATCATGAACCATGAATTGAATCATGAATTGAATCATGAATCATGAATTGAATCATGAATCATGAATCATGAATCATGAATTGAATCATAATTCATGAATTGAAGCATGAATCATGAATCGAATCATGAATCGAATCATGAATCATGAATCAAATCATGAATTGAATCATGAATTGAATCATGAATCATGAATTATGAATCATGAATTGAATCATGAATCATAAATTGAATCATGAATCATGAATTGATTCATGAATCATGAATCATAAATTGAATAATGAATTGAATCATGAATCATGAATTGAATCATGAATCATGAATCATAAATTGAATAATGAATTGAATCATGAATCATGAATCATGAATTGAATCATGAATCATGAATCATGAATCATGAATTGAATCATGAATCATGAATCATGTATCATGAATTGAATCATGAATCATGAATCATAAATCGAATCATGAATCATGAATTGAATTATGAATCGAATCATGAATTGAGTCATGAATTATGAATTGAATCATGAATCATGAATTATAAATCATGAATTGAATCATGAATCATGAATTGAATCATGAATCATGAATCATGAATCATAAATCGAATCATGAATCATGAATGGAATCATGAATCATGAATTGAATCATGAATTGAATCATGAAATGAATCATGAATCATGAATTGAATCATGAATTGAATCATGAATCATGAATTGAATCATGAATCATGAAATGAATCATGAATCATGAATCATAAATCGAATCATGAATCATGAATTATGAATCATAAATTAAATCATGAATTATGAATTGAAACATGAATCATGAAATCAATCATGAATCATGAATCATGAATCGAATCATGAATCATGAATTATGAATCATGAATTGAATCATGAAGAATGAATCATGAATTGAATCATGCATTGAGTCATGAATCATGAATTGAATCATAAATCATGAATCATGAATCATGAATCATAAATTGAATCATGAATCATGAATTAAATCATGAATTGAATCATGAATCATTAATCATGAATCATGAATTGAATCATGAATCATGAATCGAATCATGAATCGAATCATGAATTATGAATCATGAATTGAATCATGAATCATGAATCATAAATTGAATCATGAATCATGAATTGAATCATGAATGGAATCATGAACCATGAATTGAATCATGAATTGAATCATGAATCATGAATTGAATCATGAATCATGAATCATGAATCATGAATTGAATCATAATTCATGAATTGAAGCATGAATCATGAATCGAATCATGAATCGAATCATGAATCATGAATCAAATCATGAATTGAATCATGAATCGAATCATGAATCATGATTCATGAATTGAATCATAAATCATTAATTGAATCATAATTCATGAACTGAATCAGTAATCGAATCATGAATTGAATCATGAATCATGAATTGAATCATGAATCATAATTTGAATCATGAATCATGAATTAAATCATGAATCATGAATCATGAATTGAATCATGAATCATAAATTATGAATCATGAATTGAATCATGAATCATGAATCATGAATTGAATCATGAATCATGAATTGAATCATGAATCATAAATTATGAATCATGAATTGAATCATGAATCATGAATCATGAATTGAATCATAAATCATGAATTATGAATTGAATCATGAATCATGAATCATGAATCATGAATTGAATCATGCATCATGAATTGAATCAGGAATCGAATCATGAATTGAATCATGAATCATGAATTGAATCATGAATCATGAATCATGTATCATGAATTGAATCATGAGTCATGAATCATAAATCGAATCATGAATCATGAATTGAATTATGAATCGAATCATGAATTGAGTCATGAATCAAGAATTGAATCATGAATCATGAATTATGAATCATGAATTGAATCATGAATCATTAATCATGAATCATGAATCATAAATCGAATCATGAATCATGAAGGGAATCATGAATGGAATCATGAATCATGAATTGAATCATGAATGATGAATCATTAATTAAATCATGAATTGAATCATGAATCATGAATCGAATCATGAATCATGAATCATGAATCGAATCATGAATCATGAATCGAATCATGAATCATGAAATGAATCATGAATTGAATCATGAATTGAATCATGAATCATGAATTGAATCATGAATTGAATCATGAATTGAATCATGAATCATGAATTGAATCATGAATCATGAATCATAAATTGAATCATGAATCATGAATTGAATCATAAATGGAATCATGAACCATGAATTGAATCATGAATTGAATCATGAATCATGAATTGAATCATGAATCATGAATAATGAATTGAATCATAATTCATGAATTCAAGCATGAATCATGAATCGAATCATGAATCGAATCATGAATCATGAATCATGAATCAAATCATGAATTGAATCATGAATCGAATCATGAATCATGATTCATGAATTGAATCATAAATCATTAATTAAATCATAATTCATGAACTGAATCAGTAATCGAATCATGAATTGAATCATGAATTATGAATTGAATCATGAATCATAATTTGAATCATGAATCATGAATTAAATCATGAATCATGAATTGAATCATGAATCATGAATTATGAATCATGAATTGAATCATGAATCATGAATTGAATCATGAATCATGAATTGAATCATGAATCATAAATTATGAATCATGAATTGAATCATGAATCATGAATTGAATCATAAATCATGAATTATGAATTGAATCATGAATCATGAATCATGAATAGAATCATGCATCATGAATTGAATCAGGAATCGAATCATGAATTGAATCATGAATCATGAATTGAATCATAAATCATGAATCATGTATCATGAATTGAATCATGAATCATGAATCATAAATCGAATCATGAATCATGAATTGAATTATGAATCGAATCATGAATTGAGTCATGAATTATGAATTGAATCATGAATCATGAATTATAAATCATGAATTGAATCATGAATCATGAATCATGAATCATGAATCATAAATCGAATCATGAATCATGAATGGAATCATGAATCATGAATTGAATCATGAATTGAATCATGAAATGAATCATGAATCATGAATTGAATCATGAATTGAATCATGAATCATGAATTGAATCATGAATCATGAAATGAATCATGAATCATAAATCGAATCATGAATCATGAATTATGAATCATAAATTAAATCATGAATTATGAATTGAAACATGAATCATGAAATCAATCATGAATCATGAATCATGAATCGAATCATGAATCATGAATTATGAATCATGAATTGAATCATGAAGAATGAATCATGAATTGAATCATGCATTGAGTCAAGAATCATGAATTGAATCATAAATCATGAATCATGAATCATGAATCATAAATTGAATCATGAATCATGAATTAAATCATGAATTGAATCATGAATCATTAATCATGAATCATGAATTGAATCATGAATCATGAATCGAATCATGAATCGAATCATGAATTATGAATCATGAATTGAATCATGAATCATGAATCATAAATTGAATCATGAATCATGAATTGAATCATGAATGGAATCATGAACCATGAATTGAATCATGAATTGAATCATGAATCATGAATTGAATCATGAATCATGAATCATGAATCATGAATTGAATCATAATTCATGAATTGAAGCATGAATCATGAATCGAATCATGAATCGAATCATGAATCATGAATCATGAATCAAATCATGAATTGAATCATGAATCGAATCATGAATCATGATTCATGAATTGAATCATAAATCATTAATTGAATCATAATTCATGAACTGAATCAGTAATCGAATCATGAATTGAATCATGAATCATGAATTGAATCATGAATCATAATTTGAATCATGAATCATGAATTAAATCATGAATCATGAATCATGAATTGAATCATGAATCATAAATTATGAATCATGAATTGAATCATGAATCATGAATCATGAATTGAATCATGAATCATGAATTGAATCATGAATCATAAATTATGAATCATGAATTGAATCATGAATCATGAATCATGAATTGAATCATAAATCATGAATTATGAATTGAATCATGAATCATGAATCATGAATCATGAATTGAATCATGCATCATGAATTGAATCAGGAATCGAATCATGAATTGAATCATGAATCATGAATTGAATCATGAATCATGAATCATGTATCATGAATTGAATCATGAGTCATGAATCATAAATCGAATCATGAATCATGAATTGAATTATGAATCGAATCATGAATTGAGTCATGAATCAAGAATTGAATCATGAATCATGAATTATGAATCATGAATTGAATCATGAATCATTAATCATGAATCATGAATCATAAATGGAATCATGAATCATGAAGGGAATCATGAATGGAATCATGAATCATGAATTGAATCATGAATGATGAATCATTAATTAAATCATGAATTGAATCATGAATCATGAATCGAATCATGAATCATGAATCATGAATCGAATCATGAATCATGAATCGAATCATGAATCATGAAATGAATCATGAATTGAATCATGAATTGAATCATGAATCATGAATTGAATCATGAATTGAATCATGAATTGAATCATGAATCATGAATTGAATCATGAATCATAAATTGAATCATGAATCATGAATTGAATCATAAATGGAATCATGAACCATGAATTGAATCATGAATTGAATCATGAATCATGAATTGAATCATGAATCATGAATCATGAATAATGAATTGAATCATAATTCATGAATTCAAGCATGAATCATGAATCGAATCATGAATCGAATCATGAATCATGAATCAAATCATGAATTGAATCATGAATCGAATCATGAATCATGATTCATGAATTGAATCATAAATCATTAATTGAATCATAATTCATGAACTGAATCAGTAATCGAATCATGATTTGAATCATGAATTATGAATTGAATCATGAATCATAATTTGAATCATGAATCATGAATTAAATCATGAATCATGAATCATGAATTGAATCATGAATCATGAATTATGAATCATGAATTGAATCATGAATCATGAATCATGAATTGAATCATGAATCATGAATTGAATCATGAATCATAAATTATGAATCATGAATTGAATCATGAATCATGAATTGAATCATAAATCATGAATTATGAATTGAATCATGAATCATGAATCATGAATCATGAATAGAATCATGCATCATGAATTGAATCAGGAATCGAATCATGAATTGAATCATGAATCATGAATTGAATCATAAATCATGAATCATGTATCATGAATTGAATCATGAGTCATGAATCATAAATCGAATCATGAATCATGAATTGAATTATGAATCGAATCATGAATTGAGTCATGAATCAAGAATTGAATCATGAATCATGAATTATGAATCATGAATTGAATCATGAATCATTAATCATGAATCATGAATCATAAATCGAATCATGAATCATGAAGGGAATCATGAATGGAATCATGAATCATGAATTGAATCATGAATGATGAATCATGAATTAAATCATGAATTGAATCATGAATCATGAATTGAATCATAAATCATAATTCATGAATCATGAATTGAATCATGAATCATGAATTGAATCATGAATCATGAATTGAATCAGGAATCGAATCATGAATTGAATCATGAATCATGAATTGAATCATGAATCATGAATTGAATCATGAATCATGAATCATGTATAATGAATTGAATCATGAATCATAAATCGAATTATGAATCATGAATTGAATTATGAATCGAATCATGAATTGAGTCATGAATCATGAATTGAATCATGAATCATGAATTATGAATCATGAATTGAATCATGAATCATGAATCATAAATCGAATCATGAATCATGAATTGAATCATGAATTAAATCATGAATCATGAATGGAATCATGAATTGAATCATGAATCATGAATTGAATCATGAATTGAATCATGAATCATGAATTGAATCATGAATCATGAATCATAAATCGAATCATGAATCATGAATTGAATCATGAATCGAATCATGAATTGAATCATGAATTATGAATTATGAATTGAATCATGAATTATGAATCATGAATTGAATCATGAATCATGAATCATGAATTTAAATCATGAATCATGAATCATGAATTGAATCATGAATTGAATCATGAATTGAATCATGAATCATGAATCATGAATCATGAATTGAATCATGAATTATGAATCATGAATCATAAATTGAATCATGAATCATGAATTGATACATGAATCATGAATTATGAATCATGAATTGAATCATGAATCATAAATTGAATCATGAATTGAATCATGAATCGAATCATGAATTGAATCATGAATCAGGAATTATGAATCATGAATTGAATCATGAATTATGAATCATGAATTGAATCATGAATCATGAATCATGAATTGAATCATGAATCATGAATCATTAATTGAATCATGAATTGAATCATGAATTAAATCATGAATCATGAATCATGAATCATGAATCATAAATTGAATCATGAATCATGAATTGAATCATGAATCATGAATTATGAATCATGAATTGAATCATGTATCATAAATTGAATCATGAATCATGAATTGAATCATGAATCATGAATCATAAATTGAATAATGAATTGAATCATGAATCATGAATCATGAATTGAATCATGAATCATAAATTGAATAATGAATTGAATCATGAATCATAAATCATGAATTGAATCATGAATCATGAATCATGAATCATGAATTGAATCATGAATCATGAATCATGTATCATGAATTGAATCATGAATCATGAATCATAAATCGAATCATGAATCATGAATTGAATTATGAATCGAATCATGAATTGAGTCATGAATTATGAATTGAATCATGAATCATGAATTATAAATCATGAATTGAATCATGAATCATGAATTGAATCATGAATCATGAATCATGAATCATAAATCGAATCATGAATCATGAATGGAATCATGAATCATGAATTGAATCATGAATTGAATCATGAAATGAATCATGAATCATGAATTGAATCATGAATTGAATCATGAATCATGAATTGAATCATGAATCATGAAATTAATCATGAATCATGAATCATAAATCGAATCATGAATCATGAATTATGAATCATAAATTAAATCATGAATTATGAATTGAAACATGAATCATGAATCATGAATCATGAATCGAATCATGAATCATGAATTATGAATCATGAATTGAATCATGAAGAATGAATCATGAATTGAATCATGCATTGAGTCATGAATCATGAATTGAATCATAAATCATGAATCATGAATCATAAATTGAATCATGAATCATGAATCATGAATTAAATCATGAATTGAATCATGAATCATTAATCATGAATCATGAATTGAATCATGAATCATGAATCGAATCATGAATCGAATCATGAATTATGAATCATGAATTGAATCATGAATCATTAATCATGAATCATGAATTGAATCATGAATCAAATCATGAATCATGAATCAAGAATCATGAATCGAATCATGAATCATGAATTGAATCATGAATCATGAATCGAATCATGAATCATGAATCATGAATCGAATCATGAATCATGAAATGAATCATGAATTGAATCATGAATTGAATCATGAATCATGAATTGAATCATGAATTGAATCATAAATTGAATCATGAATCATGAATTGAATCATGAATCATGAATCATAAATTGAATCATGAATCATGAATTGAATCATGAATGGAATCATGAACCATGAATTGAATCATGAATTGAATCATGAATCATGAATTGAATCATGAATCATGAATCATGAATTGAATCATAATTCATGAATTGAAGCATGAATCATGAATCGAATCATGAATCGAATCATGAATCATGAATCATGAATCAAATCATGAATTGAATCATGAATCGAATCATGAATCATGATTCATGAATTGAATTATAAATCATTAATTGAATCATAATTCATGAACTGAATCAGTAATCGAATCATGAATTGAATCATGAATCATGAATTGAATCATGAATCATAATTTGAATCATGAATCATGAATTAAATCATGAATCATGAATCATGAATTGAATCATGAATCATGAATTATGAATCATGAATTGAATCATGAATCATGAATCATGAATTGAATCATGAATCATGAATTGAATCATGAATCATAAATTATGAATCATGAATTGAATCATGAATCATGAATCATGAATTGAATCATAAATCATGAATTATGAATTGAATCATGAATCATGAATCATGAATTGAATCATGCATCATGAATTGAATCAGGAATCGAATCATGAATTGAATCATGAATCATGAATTGAATCATGAATCATGAATCATGTATCATGAATTGAATTATGAGTCATGAATCATAAATCGAATCATGAATTGAATTATGAATCGAATCATGAATTGAGTCATGAATCAAGAATTGAATCATGAATCATGAATTATGAATCATGAATTGAATCATGAATCATTAATCATGAATCATGAATCATAAATCGAATCATGAATCATGAAGGGAATCATGAATGGAATCATGAATCATGAATTGAATCATGAATGATGAATCATGAATTAAATCATGAATTGAATCATGAATCATTAATCATGAATCATGAATTGAATCAAGAATCATGAATCGAATCATGAATCATGAATTGAATCATGAATCATGAATTGAATCATGAATCATGAATCGAATCATGAATCATGAATGATGAATCGAATCATGAATCATGAATTGAATCATGAATTGAATCATGAATTGAATCATGAATCATGAATTGAATCATGAATTGAATCATGAATTGAATCATGAATCATGAATTGAATCATGAATCATGAATCATAATTTGAATCATGAATCATGAATTGAATCATGAATGGAATCATGAACCATGAATTGAATCATGAATTGAATCATGAATCATGAATTGAATCATAAATCATGAATTATGAATCATTAATTGAATCATGAATCATGAATCATGAATCATGAATCATGAATTGAATCATGAATCATGAATTATGAATCATGAATTGAATCATGAATCATGAATCATGAATCATGAATTGAATCATAAATCATGAATCATGAATCATGAATTGAATCATGAATCATGAATCATGAATTGAATCATGAATCATGAATTGAATCAGGAATCGAATCATGAATTGAATCATGAATCATGAATTGAATCATGAATCATGAATTGAATCATAAATCATGAACCATGTATCATGAATTGAATCATGAATCATGAATCATAAATCAAATTATGAATCATGAATTGAATTATGAATCGAATCATGAATTGAGTCATGAATCATGAATTGAATCATGAATCATGAATTATGAATCATGAATTGAATCATGAATCATAAATTGAATCATGAATCATGAATTATGAATCATAAATCGAATCATGAATCATAAATGGAATTATGAATCATAAATTGAATAATGAATTAAATCATGAATCATGATTGGAATCATGAATTGAATCATGAATCATGAATTGAATCATGAATTGAATCATGAATCATGAATCATAAATCGAATCATGAATCATGAATTGAATCATGAATCGAATCATGAATTGAATCATGAATCATGAATTATGAATTATGAATTGAATCATGAATTATGAATCATGAATTGAAGCATGAATCATGAATCATGAATTGAATCATGAATCATGAATCATTAATTGAATCATGAATTGAATCATGAATCATGAATTATGAATCATGAATCATAAATTGAATCATGAATTATGAATTGATACATGAATCATGAATTATGAATCATGAATTGAATCATGAATCATAAATTGAATCATGAATCATGAATTGAATCATGAATCATGAATTCAATTATGAATCATGAATCATGAATCATGAATTGAATCATGAATCATGAATCATGAATCATAATTTGAATCATGAATCATAAATTGAATCATAAATTGAATTATGCATCATGAATTGAATCATGAATAATAAATCATGAATTAAATCATGAATCATGAATCATGAATCGAATCATGAATCATGAATCGAATCATGAATCATGAATCGAATCATGAATCATGAATTGAAACATGAATCATGAAATGAATCATAAATCATGAATCGAATCATGAATCATGAATTATGAATCATGAATTGAATCATGAATCATGAATCATTAATGAAATCATGAATTGAATCATGAATCATGAATTGAATCATGAATTGAATCATGAATCATGAATTGAATCATGAATCATGAATCATAAATCGAATCATGAATCATAAATTGAATCATGAATCGAATCATGAATTGAATCATGAATCATGAATTATAAATCATGAATTGAATCATGAATTATGAATCATGAATTTAATCATGAATCATGAATCATGAATTGAATCATGAATCATGAATCATTAATTGAATCATGAAATCAATCATGAATTGAATCATGAATCATGAATCATGAATCATGAATCATAAATTGAATCATGAATCATGAATTGAATCATGAATCATGAATTATGAATCATGAATTGAATCATGAATCATAAATTGAATCATGAATTGAATCATGAATCATGAATCATAATTTGAATAATGAATTGAATCATGAATCATGAATCATGAATTGAATCATGAATCATGAATCATAAATTGAATCATGAATCATTAATTGAATCATAAATTGAATCATGAATAATAAATCATGAATTAAATCATGAATCATGAATCGAATCATGAATCATGAATTAAATCATGAATCATGAATCATGAATCTAATCATGAATCATGAATCATGAATCGAATCATGAATCATGAATTGAAACATGAATCATGAAATGAATCATGAATCATAAATCATGAATCGAATCATGAATCATGAATTATGAATCATGAATTGAATCATGAATTGAGTCATGAATTATGAATTGAATCATAAATCATGAATCATGAATCATGAATCATAAATTGAATCATGAATCATGAATCATGAATCATGAATTAAATCATGAATTGAATCATGAATCATTAATCATGAATCATGAATTGAATCATGAATCATGAATTGAATCATGAATCATGAATCGAATCATGAATTATGAATCATGAATTGAATCATGAATCATTAATCATGAATCATGAATTGAATCATGAATCATGAATTATGAATTGAATCATGAATCAAGAATCATGAATCGAATCATGAATCATGAATTGAATCATGAATCATGAATCATGAATTGAATCATGAATCATGAATGGAATCATGAATCATGAATCGAATCATGAATGGAATCATGAACCATGAATTGAATCATGAATGGAATCATGAATCATGAATTGAATCATAAATCATGAATTATGAATCATTAATTGAATCATGAATCATGAATCATGAATTGAATCATGAATTATGAATTATGAATCATGAATTGAATCTTAAATCATGAATCATGAATCATAAATTGAATCATGAATCATGAATCATGAATTGAATCATGAATCATGAATTGAATCAGGAATTGAATCAGGAATTGAATCATGAATCATGAATTGAATCATGAATCATGAATTGAATCATGAATCATAAATCATGTATCATGAATTGAATCATGAATCATGAATCATAAATGGAATTATGAATCATGAATTGAATTATGAATCGAATCATGAATTGAGTCATGAATCATGAATTGAATCATGAATCATGAATTATGAATCAAGAATTGAATCCTGAATCATAAATTGAATCATGAATCATGAATCATGAATCATAAATCGAATCATGAATCATAAATGGAATTATGAATCATAAATTGAATCATGAATTGAATCATGAATCATGAATGGAATCATGAATTGAATCATGAATCATGAATTGGATCATGAATTGAATCATGAATCATGAATTGAATCATGAATCATGAATCATAAATCGAATCATGAATCATGAATTGAATCATGAATCGAATCATGAATTGAATCATGAATCATGAATTATGAATCATGAATTGAATCATGAATTATGAATCATGAATTGAATCATGAATCATGAATCATGAATTGAATCATGAATCATGAATCATGAATTGAATCATGAATTGAATCATGAATTGAATCATGAATCGTGAATCATGAATCATGAATTGAATCATGAATCATGAATCATGAATCATGAATCATGAATTGAATCATGAATCATGAATTATGAATCATGAATTGAATCATGAATCATAAATTGAATCATGAATCATGAATTGAATCATGAATCATAAATTGAATAATGAATTGAATCATGAATCATGAATTGAATCATGAATCATGAATCATGAATCATGAATTGAATCATGAATCATGAATCATGAATCATAATTTGAATCATGAATCATTAGTTGAATCATAAATTGAATCATGAATCATGAATTGAATCATGAATCATGAATCATGAATCGAATCATGAATCATGAATCATGAATCGAATCATGAATCATGAATTATGAATCATTAATTGAATCATGAATCATGAATCATGAATGGAATCATGAATTGAATCATGAATCATGAATTGAATCATGAATTGAATCATGAATCATGAATTGAATCATGAATCATGAATCATAAATCGAATCATGAATTATGAATTGAATCATGAATCGAATCATGAATTGAATCATGAATCACAAATTATGAATCATGAATTGAATCATAAATTATGAATCATGAATTGAATCATGAATCATGAATCATGAATTGAATCATGAATCATGAATCATTAATTGAATCATGAATTGAATCATGAATTGAATCATGAATCATGAATCATGAATCATAAATTGAATCATGAATCATGAATTGAATCATGAATCATGAATTATGAATCATGAATTGAATCATGAATCATAAATTGAATCATGAATCATGAATTGAATCATGAATCATGAATCATAAATTGAATAATGAATTGAATCATGAATCATGAATCATGAATTGAATCATGAATCATGAATCATGAATCATGAATTCAATCAGGAATCATGAATCATGAATCATGTATCATGAATTGAATCATGAATCATGAATCATAAATCGAATCATGAATCATGAATTGAATTATGAATCGAATCATGAATTGAATCATGAATCATGAATTATAAATCATGAATTGAATCATGAATCATGAATTGAATCATGAATCATGAATCATGAATCATGAATCGAATCATGAATCATGAATTATGAATCATAAATTAAATCATGAATCATAAATTGAATCATGAATCGAATCATGAATTGAATCATGAATCATGAATTATGAATCATGAATTGAATCATGAATTATGAATCATGAATTGAATCATGATTCATGAATCATGAATTGAATCATGAATCATGAATCATTAATTGAATCATGAAATCAATTATGAATTGAATCATGAATCATGAATCATGAAATGAATCATGAATCATGAATTGAATCATGCATCATGAATTGAATCAGGAATCGAATCATGAATTGAATCATAAATCATGAATTGAATCATGAATCATGTATCATGAATTGAATCATGAGTCATGAATCATAAATCGAATCATGAATCATGAATTGAATTATGAATCGAATCATGAATTGAGTCATGAATCATGAATTGAATCATGAATCATGAATTATGAATCATGAATTAAATCATGAATCATGAATCATGAATCATTAATCGAATCATGAATCATGAAGGGAATCATGAATGGAATCATGAATTGAATCATGAATGATGAATCATGAAATAAATCATGAATTGAATCATGAATCATTAATCATGAATCATGAATTGAATCAAGAATCATGAATCGAATCATGAATCATGAATTGAATCATGAATCATGAATCATGAATTGAATCATGAATTATGAATCGAATCATGAATCATGAATCGAATCATGAATCATGAATTGATTCATGAATTGAATCATGAATTGAATTATGAATCATGAATTGAATCATGAATTGAATCATGAATTGAATCATGAATCATGAATTGAATCATGAATCATGAATCATAAATTGAATCATGAATCATGAATTGAATCATGAATGGATTCATGAACCATGAATTGAATCATAAATTGAATCATGAATCATGAATTGAATCATGAATCATGAATTATGAATCATTAATTGAATCATGAATCATGAATCATGAATTCAATCATGAATCATGAATTGAATCATGAATCATGAATTATGAATCATGAATTGAATCATGAATCATGAATCATGAATCATGAATTGAATCATGAATCATGAATCATGAATCATGAATTGAATCATGAATCATGAATCATGAATTGAATCATGAATCATGAATTGAATCAGGAATCGAATCATGAATTGAATCATGAATCATGAATTGAATCATGAATCATGAATTAAATCATGAATCATGAATCATGTATCATGAATTGAATCATGAATCATGAATCATAAATCGAATTATGAATCATGAATTGAATTATGAATCGAATCATGAATTGAGTCATGAATCATGAATTGAATCATGAATCATGAATTATAAATCATGAATTGAATCATGAATCATAAAATGAATCATGAATGATGAATCATGAATCATAAATCGAATCATGAATCATAAATGGAATTATTAATCATAAATTGAATCATGAATTAAATCATGAATCATGAATGGAATCATGAATTGAATCATGAATCATGAATTGAATCATGAATCATGAATCATAAATCGAATCATGAATCATGAATTGAATCATGAATCGAATCATGAATTGAATCATGAATCATGAATCATGAATCATAAATTGAATCATGAATTGAATCATGAATTGAATCATGAATCATGAATCATGAATCATGAATCGTAAATTGAATCATGAATCATGAATTGATACATGAATCATGAATTATGAATCATGAATTGAATCATGAATCATGAATAATAAATTGAATAATGAATTGATTCATGAATCATGAATCATGAATTTAATCATGAAACATGAATTATGAATCATGAATTGAATCATGAATCATGAATCATGAATTGAATCATGAATCATGAATCATAAATTGAATCATGAATTGAATCATGAATTGAATCATGAATCATGAATCATGAATCATGAATTGAATCATGAATCATGAATCATGAATCATGAATCATGAATTAAATCATGAATCATGAATTGAATCATGAATCATAAATTATGAATCATGAATTGAATCATGAATCATAAATTATGAATCATGAATTGAATCATGAATCATAAATCATGAATCATGAATTGAATCATAAATCATGAATCATGAATTGAATCATGAATCATGAATCATGAATTGAATCATGAATCATGAATTGAATCAGGAATCGAATCATGAATTGAATCATGAATCATGAATTGAATCATAAATCATGAATCATGAATCATGAATTGAATCATGAATCATGAATTGAATCAGGAATCGAATCATGAATTGAATCATGAATCATGAATTGAATCATAAATCATGAATCATGAATCATGAATTGAATCATGAATCATGAATTATGAATTGAATCATGTATCATGAATTGAATCAGGAATCGAATAATGAATTGAATCATGAATCATGAATTGAATCATGAATCATGAATTGAATCATGAATCATGAATCATGTATCATGAATTGAATCATGAATCATGAATCATAAATCGAATCATGAATCATGAATTCAATTATGAATCGAATCATTAATTGAGTCATGAATCATGAATTGAATCATGAATCATGAATTATGAATCATGAATTGAATAATGAATCATGAATTCAATCATGAATCATGAATCATAAATCGAATCATGAATCATGAAGGGAATCATGAATCATGAATTGAATCATGAATCATGAATTGAATCATGAATTGAATCTTGAATCATAAATTGAATCATGAATTGAATCATGAATCATGAATTGAATCATGAATCATGAAATGAATCATGAATCATAAATCGAATCATGAATCATGAATTATGAATCATAAATTGAATCATGAATCATGAATTAAAACATGAATCATGAAATGAATCATGAATCATGAATCATGAATCGAATCATGAATCATGAATTATGAATCATGAATTGAATCATGAATCATGAATTGAATCATGAATTGAGTCATGAATCATGAATTGAATCATAAATCATGAATCATGAATCATGAATCATAAATTAAATCATGAATCATGAATCATGAATTAAATCATGAATTGAATCATGAATCATGAATTAAATCATGAATCATGAATCGAATCATGAATTGAATCATGAATCATTAATCATGAATCATGAATTGAATCATGAATCAAATCATGAATCATGAATCAAGAATCATGAATCGAATCATGAATCATGAATTGAATCATGAATTGAATCATGAATCATGAATCGAATCATGAATCATGAATTATGAATCGAATCATGAATCATGAATTGAATCATGAATCATGAATTGAATCAGGAATCGAATCATGAATTGAATCATGAATCATGAATTGAATCATGAATCATGAATTGAATCATGAATCATGTATCATGAATTGAATCATGAATCATGAATCATAAATCGAATTATGAATCATGAATTGAATTATGAATCGAATCATGAATTGAGTCATGAATCATGAATTGAATCATGAATCATGAATTATAAATCATGAATTGAATCATGAATCATAAAATGAATCATGAATGATGAATCATGAATCATAAATCGAATCATGAATCATAAATGGAATTATGAATCATAAATTGAATCATGAATTAAATCATGAATCATGAATGGAATCATGAATTGAATCATGAATCATGAATTGAATCATGAATCATGAATCATAAATCGAATCATGAATCATGAATTGAATCATGAATCGAATCATGAATTGAATCATGAATCATGAATCATAAATTGAATCATGAATTGAATCATGAATTGAATCATGAATCATGAATCATGAATTATGAATTGAATCATGAATCATGAATCATGAATCATGAATCGTAAATTGAATCATGAATCATGAATTGATACATGAATCATGAATTATGAATCATGAATTGAATCATGAATCATGAATAATAAATTGAATAATGAATTGATTCATGAATCATGAATCATGAATTTAATCATGAAACATGAATTATGAATCATGAATTGAATCATGAATCATGAATCATGAATTGAATCATGAATCATGAATCATAAATTGAATCATGAATTGAATCATGAATTGAATCATGAATCATGAATCATGAATTGAATCATGAATCATGAATCATGAATCATGAATTAAATCATGAATCATGAATTGAATCATGAATCATAAATTATGAATCATGAATTGAATCATGAATCATAAATTATGAATCATGAATTGAATCATGAATCATAAATCATGAATCATGAATTGAATCATAAATCATGAATCATGAATTGAATCATGAATCATGAATCATGAATCATGAATTGAATCATGAATCATGAATTGAATCAGGAATCGAATCATGAATTGAATCATGAATCATGAATTGAATCATAAATCATGAATCATGAATCATGAATTGAATCATGAATCATGAATTGAATCAGGAATCGAATCATGAATTGAATCATGAATCATGAATTGAATCATAAATCATGAATCATGAATCATGAATTGAATAATGAATCATGAATTATGAATTGAATCATGTATCATGAATTGAATCAGGAATCGAATAATGAATTGAATCATGAATCATGAATTGAATCATGAATCATGAATTGAATCATGAATCATGAATCATGTATCATTAATTGAATCATGAATCATGAATCATAAATCGAATCATGAATCATGAATTCAATTATGAATCGAATCATTAATTGAGTCATGAATCATGAATTGAATCATGAATCATGAATTATGAATCATGAATTGAATAATGAATCATGAATTCAATCATGAATCATGAATCATAAATCGAATCATGAATCATGAATGGAATCAGGAATCATGAATTGAATCATGAATCATGAATGGAATCATGAATTGAATCTTGAATCATGAATTGAATCATGAATTGAATCATGAATCATGAAATGAATCATGAATCATGAATCATAAATCGAATCATGAATCATGAATTATGAATCATAAATTGAATCATGAATCATGAATTAAAACATGAATCATGAATCATGAATCATGAATCGAATCATGAATCATGAATTATGAATCATGAATTGAATCATGAATCATGAATTGAATCATGAATTGAGTCATGAATCATGAATTGAATCATAAATCATGAATCATGAATCATGAATCATAAATTAAATCATGAATCATGAATCATTAATCATGAATCATGAATTGAATCATGAATCAAATCATGAATCATGAATCAAGAATCATGAATCGAATCATGAATCATGAATTGAATCATGAATCGAATCATGAATTGAATCATGAATCATGAATCGAATCATGAATCATGAATTATGAATCGAATCATGAATCATGAATTGAATCATGAATTGAATCATGAATTAAATCATGAATCATGAATTTAATCATGAATTGAATCATGAATTGAATCATGAATCATGAATTGAATCATGAATCATGAATCATAAATTGAATCATGAATCATTAATTGAATCATGAATGGAATCATGAACCATGAATTGAATCATGAATTGAATCATGCATCATGAATTGAATCATGAATCATGAATCATAAATTGAATCATGAATCATTAATTGAATCATGAATGGAATCATGAACCATGAATTGAATCATGAATTGAATCATGCATCATGAATTGAATCATGAATCATGAATCATGAATCATGAATTGAATCATGAATCATGAATTGAAGCATGAATCATGAATCATGAATCGAATCATGAGCCATGAATCGAATCATGAATCATGAATCATGAATCAAATCATGAATTGAATCATGAATCGAATCATGAATCATGATTCATGAATTGAATCATGAATCATGAATTGAATCATGAATCATGAATTGAATCATGAATCATGAACTGAATCAGTAATCGAATCATGAATTGAATCATGAATCATGAATTGAATCATGAATCATAATTTGAATCATGAATCATGAATTGAGTTACGAATCATGAATTTATTCATGAATCATGAATCATGAATTGAATCATGAATCATGAATTATGAATCATGAATTGAATCATGAATCATGAATTGAATCATGAATCATGAATTGAATCATGAATCATAAATTATAAATCATGAATTGAATCATGAATCATGAATCATGAATCATGAATTGAATCATAAATCATGAATCATGAATTGAATCATGAATCATGAATCATGAATCATGAATTGAATCATGCATCATGAATTGAATCAGGAATCGAATCATGAATTGAATCATGAATCATAAATTAAATCATGAATCATGAATTGAATCATGAATCATGAATCGTGTATCATGAATTGAATCATGAGTCATGAATCATAAATCGAATCATGAATCATATATTGAATTATGAATCGAATCATGAATTGAGTCATGAATCATGAATTGAATCATGAATCATGAATTATGAATCATGAATTGAATCATGAATCATGAATTGAATCATGAATCATGAATCATAAATCGAATCATGAATGGAATCATGAACGGAATCATGTATTATGAATTGAATCATGAATTGAATCATGAATTAAATCATGAATCATGAATTGAATCATGAATTAAATCATGAATTTAATCATGAATCATGAATTAAATCATGAATCATAAATTGAATCATGAATCATGAATCATAAATCGAATCATGAATGGAATCATGAACGGAATCATGTATTATGAATTGAATCATGAATTGAATCATGAATTGAATTATGAATCATGAATTGAATCATGAATTAAATCATGAATTTAATCATGAATCATGAATTAAATCATGAATCATAAATTGAATCATGAATCATGAATCATAAATCGAATCATGAATTGAATCATGAATCGAATCATGAATTGAATCATGAATCATGAATCATGAATCATGAATTGAATCATGAATTATGAATCATGAATTGAATCATGAATCATGTATTATGAATCATGAATTGAATCATGAATCATGAATTGAATCATGAATTGAATCATGAATCATGAATCATCAACTGAATCATGAATCATGAATTTAATCATGAATCATGAATCATGAACCATGAATTGAATCATGAATTGAATCATGAATCATGAATTGAATCATGAATCATGAATCATGATTCATGAATTGAGTCATGAATCATGAATTGAATCATAAATTATGAACTGAATCAGTAATCAAATCATGAATTGAATCATGAATCATGAATTGAATCATGAATCATAATTTGAATCATGAATCATGAATTGAGTTATGAATCATGAATTGAATCATGAATCATGAATTGAATCATGAATCATAAATTATAAATCATGATTTGAATCATGAATCATGAATCATGAATCATGAATTGAAACATAAATCATGAATCATGAATCATGAATCATGAATCATAAATTGAATCATGCATCATGAATTGAATCAGGATTCGAATCATGAATTGAATCATGAATCATGAATTGAAACATGAATCATGAATTGAATCATGACTCTTGAATCATGTATCATGAATTGAATCATGAGTCATGAATCATAAATCGAATCATGAATCATGAATTGAATTATGAATCGAATCATGAATTGAGTCATGAATCATGAATTGAATCATGAATCAAGAATTATAAATCATGAATTAAATCATGAATCATGAATCGAATCATGAATCATGAATCGAATCATGAATCATGAATTGAATCATGAATTGAATCATGAATTGAATCATGAATCATGAATTTAATCATGAATTGAATCATGAATTGAATCATGAATCATGAATTGAATCATGAATCATGAATCATAAATTGAATCATGAATCATTAATTGAATCATGAATGGAATCATGAACCATGAATTGAATCATGAATTGAATCATGAATCATGAATTGAATCATGAATCATGAATCATGAATCATGAATTGAATCATGAATCATGAATTGAAGCATGAATCATGAATCATGAATCGAATCATGAATCGAATCATGAATCATGAATCATGAATCAAATCATGAATTGAATCATGAATCGAATCATGAATCATGATTCATGAATTAAATCATGAATCATGAATTGAATCATGAATCATGAATTGAATCATGAATCATGAACTGAATCAGTAATCGAATCATGAATTGAATCATGAATCATGAATTGAATCATGAATCATAATTTGAATCATGAATCATGAATTGAGTTACGAATCATGAATTGATTCATGAATCATGAATCATGAATTGAATCATGAATCATGAATTATGAATCATGAATTGAATCATGAATCATGAATTGAATCATGAATCATGAATTGAATCATGAATCATAAATTATAAATCATGAATTGAATCATGAATCATGAATCATGAATTGAATCATAAATCATGAATCATGAATTGAATCATGAATCATGAATCATGAATCATGAATTAAATCATGCATCATGAATTGAATCAGGAATCGAATCATGAATTGAATCATGAATCATGAATTGAATCATGAATCATGAATCATGTATCATGAATTGAATCATGAGTCATGAATCATAAATCGAATCATGAATCATGAATTGAATTATAAATCGAATCATGAATTGAGTCATGAATCATGAATTATGAATCATGAATTGAATCATGAATCATGAATTGAATCATGAATCATGAATCATGAATCATGAATCATAAATCGAATCATGAATGGAATCATGAACGGAATCATGTATTATGAATTGAATCATGAATTGAATCATGAATTGAATTATGAATCATGAATTGAATCATGAATTAAATCATGAATTTAATCATGAATCATGAATTAAATCATGAATCATAAATTGAATCATGAATCATGAATCATAAATCGAATCATGAATCATGAATTGAATCATGAATCGAATCATGAATTGAATCATGAATCATGAATTGAATCATGAATTATGAATCATGAATTGAATCATGAATCATGAATTATGAATCATGAATTGAATCATGAATCATGAATTGAATCATGAATTGAATCATGAATTTAATCATGAATCATGAATTTAATCATGAATCATGAATCATAAACTGAATCACGAATCATGAATTGAATCATGAATTGAATCATGAACCATGAATTGAATCATAAATTGAATCATGAATTGAATCATGAATCATGAATCATGATTCATGAATTGAATCATGATTCATGAATTGAATCATGAATCATGAATTGAATCATGAATTATGAACTGAATCAGTAATCAAATCATGAATTGAATCATGAATCATGAATTGAATCATGAATCATAATTTGAATCATGAATCATGAATTGAGTTATGAATCATGAATTGAATCATGAATCATGAATTGAATCATGAATCATAAATTATAAATCATGATTTGAATCATGAATCATGAATCATGAATCATGAATTGAATCATAAATCATGAATCATGAATTGAATCATGAATCATAAATCATGAATCATAAATTGAATCATGCATCATGAATTGAATCAGGAATCGAATCATGAATTAAATCATGAATCATGAATTGAAACATGAATCATGAATTGAATCATGAATTTTGAATCATGTATCATGAATTGAATCATGAGTCATGAATCATAAATCGAATCATGAATCATGAATCGAATTATGAATCGAATTATGAATTGAATCATGAATCATGAATCATGAATCATAAATCAAATCATGAATGGAATCATGAATGGAATCATGAATCATGAATTGAATCATGAATTGAATTATGAATCATGATTTGAATCATGAATTAAATCATGAATTGAATCATGAATCATGAATTGAATAATGAATCATGAATCATAAATCGAATTATGAATCATGAATTGAATCATGAATAGAATCATGAATTGAATCATGAATCATGAATCATGAATCATGAATTGAATCATGAATTATGAATCATGAATTGAATCATGAATCATGAATTGAATCATGAATCATGAATTATGAATCATGAATTGAATCATGAATCATGAATTGAAACATGAATCATGAAATGAATCATGAATCATGAATCAGGAATCGAATCATGAATCATGAATTATGAATCATGAATTGAATCATGAATAATGAATCATGAATTGAATCATGAATTGAGTCATGAATCATGAATTGAATCATAAATCATGAATCATGAATTGAATCATAAATCATGAATCATGATTAATGAATCATAAATTGAATCATGAATCATGAATCATGAATTAAATCATGAATTGAATCATGAATCATTAATCATGAATCATGAATTGAATCATGAATCATGAAGTATGAATCATGAATTGAATCATGAATCATGAAGTATGAATCATGAATTGAATCATGAATCATTAATCATGAATCATGAATTGAATCATGCATCAAATCATGAATCAAGAATCAAGAATAATGAATCGAATCATGAATCATGAATTGAATCATGAATCATGAATCATGAATCGAATCATGAATCATGAATTGAATCATGAATCATGAATTGAATCATGAATTGAATCATAAATTGAATCATGAATCATGAATTGAATCATGGATCATGAATCATAAATTGAATCATGAATCATGAATTGAATCATGAATGGAATCATGAACCATGAATTGAATCATGAATTCAATCATGAATCATGAATTGAATCATGAATCATGAATCATGAATTGAATCATGAATCATGAATTGAAGCATGAATCATGAATCATGAATCGAATCATGAATCATGATTCATGAATCTAATCATGAATCATGAATTGAATCATGAATCATGAATCATGAATCAAATCATGAATTGAATCATGAATCGAATCATGAATCATGATTCATGAATCTAATCATGAATCATGAATTGAATCATGAATCATGAATTGAATCATGAATCATAATTTGAATCATGAATCATGAATTGAGTTACGAATCATGAATTGATTCATGAATCATGAATTATGAATCATGAATTGAATCATGAATCATAAATTGAATCATGAATCATGAATTATGAATCATGAATTGAATCATGAATCATAAATTGAATCATGAATCATGAATTGAATCATGAATCATAAATTATGAATCATGAATTGAATCATTAATCATGAATCATGAATCATGAATTGAATCATGCATCATGAATTGAATCAGGAATCGAATCATGAATTGAATCATGAATCATGAATTGAATCATAAATTATGAATCATGAATTAAATCATTAATCATGAATCATGAATCATGAATTGAATCATGCATCATGAATTGAATCAGGAATCGAATCATGAATTGAATCATGAATCATGAATTGAATCATGAATCATGAATTGAATCATGAATCATGAATCATGAATCATGAATTGAATCATGAATCATGAATCATGAATCATGAATCATAAATCGAATCATGAATGGAATCATGAATGGAATCATGAATCATGAATTGAATCATGAATTGAATCATGAATTAAATTATGAATCATGAATTGAATCATGAATTAAATCATGAATTTAATCATGAATCATGAATTGAATCATGAATCATGAATCATAAATTGAATCATGAATCATGAATTGAATCATGAATCGAATCATGAATCGAATCATGAATTGAATCATGAATCATGAATCATGAATTGAATCATGAATTATGAATCATGAATTGAAGCATGAATCATGAATTGAATCATGAATCATGAATCATTAATTGAATCATGAATTGAATCATGAATTGAATCATGAATCATGAATCATGAATCATGAATTGAATCATGAATCATGAATCATAAATTGAATCATGAATCATGAATTGAATCATGAATCATGAATTATGAATCATGAATTGAATCATGAATCATAAATTGAATCATGAATTATGAATTGAATCATGAATCATGAATTGAATCATGAATTGAATCATGAATCATGAATTGAATAATGAATCATGAATCATAAATCGAATCATGAATTGAATCATGAATGGAATCATGAATCATGAATTGAATCATGAATTGAATCATGAATTGAATTATGAATCATGAATTGAATTATGAATTAAATCATGAATTTAATCATGAATCATGAATTGAATCATGAATCATGAATCATAAATCGAATCATGAATCATGAATTGAATCATGAATCGAATCATGAATTGAATCATGAATCATGAATCATGAATCATGAATTGAATCATGAATTATGAATCATGAATTGAAGCATGAATCATGAATTGAATCATGAATCATGAATCATTAATTGAATCATGAATTGAATCATGAATTGAATCATGAATCATGAATCATGAATTGAATCATGAATCATGAATCATAAATTAAATCATGAATCATGAATTGAATCATGAATCATGAATTATGAATCATGAATTGAATCATGAATCATAAATTGAATCATGAATCATGAATTGAATCATGAATCATGAATCATGAATTGAATCATGAATCATGAATCATGAATTGAATCATGAATCATTAATTGAATCATAAATTGAATCATGAATCATGAATCATGAATTGAATCAAGAATCATAAATCATGAATTAAATCATGAATCGAATCATGAATCATGAATTATGAATCATGAATGGAATCATGAATCATGAAATGAATCATGAATCATGAATCGAATCATGAATCATGAATTATGAATCATAAATTGAATCATGAACCATGAATTATGAATCATGAATTGAATCATGAATCATGAATGGAATCATGAATCATAAATCATAATTTGAGTCATGAATCATGAATTGATTCATGAACCATGAATCATGAATTGAATCATGAATCATGAATTGAATCATGCATCATGAATTGAATCAGGAATCGAATCATGAATTGAATCATGAATCATGAATTGAATCATGAATCATGAATTGAATCATGAATCATGAATTGAATCATGAATCATGAATCATGTATCATGAATTGAATCATGAGTCATGAATCATAAATCGAATCATGAATCATGAATTGAATTATGAATTGAATCATGAATTAAGTCATGAATCATGAATTGAATCATGAATCATGAATTATGAATCATGAATTGAATCATGAATCATGAATTGAATCATGAATCATGAATCATGAATCATGAATCATAAATCGAATCATGAAGGGAATCATGAATGGAATCATGAATCATGAATTGAATCATGAATCATGAATCGAATCATGAATTATGAATCATGAATTGAATCATGAATCATTAATCATGAATCATGAATTGAATCATGAATCAAATCATGAATCATGAATCAAGAATCATGAATCGAATCATGAATCATGAATTGAATCATGAATCATGAATTGAATCATGAATTGAATCATGAATTGAGTCATGAATCATGAATTATGAATCATGAAATGAATCATGAATCATGAATCATGAATTGAATCATGAATCATGAATTGAATCATGAATCATGAATCATGAATCATGAATCATGAATTGAATCATAAATCTTGAATCATGAATCATGAATTGAATCATGAATCATGAATTGAATCATGAATCATGAATTGAATCAGGAATCGAATCACGAATTGAATCATGAATCATGAATTGAATCATGAATCATGAATTGAATCATTAATCATGAATTGAATCATGAATCATGAATCATGTATCATGAATTGAATCATGAATCATGAATCATAAATCGAATTATGAATCATGAATTGAATTATGAATCGAATCATGAATTGAGTCATAAATCATGAATTGAATCATGAATCATGAATTATGAATCATGAATTGAATCATGAATCATGAATTGAATCATGAATCATGAATCATGAATCATAAATGGAATCATGAATCATAAATGGAATCATGAATCATGAATTGAATCATGAATTGAATCATGAATCATGAATGGAATCATAAATTGAATCATGAATCATGAATTGAATCATGAATCATGAATCATGAATCATGAATTGAATCATAAATCATGAATCATGAATTGAATCATGAATCATGAATCATGAATCATGAATTGAATCATGAATCATGAATTGAATCAGGAATCGAATCATGAATCATGAATCATGAATCATGAATTGAATCATAAATCATGAATCATGAATCATGAATTGAATCATGAATCATGAATTATGAATTGAATCATGTATCATGAATTGAATCAGGAATCGAATCATGAATTGAATCATGAATCATGAATTGAATCATGAATCATGAATCATGAATTGAATCATGAATCATGAATTGAATCAGGAATCGAATCATGAATCATGAATCATGAATCATGAATCATGAATCATGAATTGAATCATAAATCATGAATCATGAATCATGAATTGAATCATGAATCATGAATTATGAATTGAATCATGTATCATGAATTGAATCAGGAATCGAATCATGAATTGAATCATGAATCATGAATTGAATCATGAATCATGAATCATGTATCATGAATTGAACCATGAATCATGAATCATAAATCGAATCATGAATCATGAATTGAATTATGAATCGAATCATAAATTGAATCATGAATCATGAATTGAATCATGAATCATGAATTATGAATCATGAATTGAATCATGAATCATAAATTGAATCATGAATCATGAATCATAAATCGAATCATGAATCATAAATGGAATTATGATTCATGAATTGAATCATGAATTGAATCATGAATCATGAATTGAATCATGAATTGAATCATGAATCATGAATTGAATCATGAATTGAATCATGAATCATGAATTGAATCATGAATCATGAAATGAATCATAAATTATGAATCATGAATCGAATCATGAATCATGAATTATGAGTCATGAATTGAATCATGAATCATGAATTGAATCATGAATTGAGTCATGAATCAGGAATTGAATCATAAATCATGAATCATGAATCATGAATCATAAATTGAATCATGAATCATGATTCATGAATTGAATTATGAATCATGAATCATGAATCATGAATCATAAATCGAATCATGAAGGGAATCATGAATGGAATCATGAATCATGAATTGAATCATGAATCATGAATCGAATCATGAATTATGAATCATGAATTGAATCATGAATCATGAATTATGAATCATGAATTGAATCATGAATCATGAATTGAATCATGAATTGAGTCATGAATCATGAATTATGAATCATGAAATGAATCATGAATCATGAATCATGAATTGAATCATAAATCTTGAATCATGAATCATGAATTGAATCATGAATCATGAATTGAATCTTGAATCATGAATTGAATTATGAATCAAATCATGAATCATGAATCAAGAATCATGAATCGAATCATGAATCATGAATTGAATCATGAATCATGAATCATGAATTGAATCATGAATCATGAATTGAATCATGAATTGAGTCATGAATCATGAATTATGAATCATGAAATGAATCATGAATCATGAATCATGAATTGAATCATAAATCTTGAATCATGAATCATGAATTGAATCATGAATCATGAATTGAATCATGAATCATGAATTGAATCAGGAATCGAATCACGAATTGAATCATGAATCATGAATTGAATCATGAATCATGAATTGAATCATTAATCATGAATTGAATCATGAATCATGAATCATGTATCATGAATTGAATCATGAATCATGAATCATAAATCGAATTATGAATCATGAATTGAATTATGAATCGAATCATGAATTGAGTCATAAATCATGAATTGAATCATGAATCATGAATTATGAATCATGAATTGAATCATGAATCATGAATTGAATCATGAATCATGAATCATGAATCATAAATGGAATCATGAATCATAAATGGAATCATGAATTGAATCATGAATTGAATCATGAATCATGAATGGAATCATAAATTGAATCATGAATCATGAATTGAATCATGAATCATGAATCATGAATCATGAATTGAATCAAAAATCATGAATCATGAATTGAATCATGAATCATGAATCATGAATCATGAATTGAATCATAAATCATGAATCATGAATCATGAATCATGAATTGAATCATGAATCATGAATTATGAATTGAATCATGTATCATAATTTGAATCAGGAATCGAATCATGAATTGAATCATGAATCATGAATTGAATCATGAATCATGAATCATGTATCATGAATTGAACCATGAATCATGAATCATAAATCGAATCATGAATCATGAATTGAATTATGAATCGAATCATAAATTGAATCATGAATCATGAATTGAATCATGAATCATGAATTATGAATCATGAATTGAATCATGAATCATAAATTGAATCATGAATCATGAATCATAAATCGAATCATGAATCATAAATGGAATTATGATTCATGAATTGAATCATGAATTGAATCATGAATCATGAATTGAATCATGAATTGAATCATGAATCATGAATTGAATCATGAATTGAATCATGAATCATGAATTGAATCATGAATCATGAAATGAATCATAAATTATGAATCATGAATCGAATCATGAATCATGAATTATGAATCATGAATTGAATCATGAATCATGAATTGAAACCTGAATCATGAAATGAATCATGAATCATGAATCATGAATCATGAATCATGAAATGAATCATGAATTATGAATCATGAATTGAATCATGAATCATGAATTGAATCATGAATTGAGTCATGAATCATGAATTGAATCATAAATCATGAATCATGAATCATGAATCATAAATTGAATCATGAATCATGATTCATGAATTGAATAATGAATCATAATTTGAATCATGAATCATGAATTGAGTTACGAATCATGAATTGATTCATGAATCATGAATCATGAATTGAATCATGAATCATGAATTATGAATCATGAATTGAATCATGAATTGAATCATGAATCATGAATTGAATCATGAATCATGAATTGAATCATGAATCATGAATTATGAATCATGAAATGAATCATGAATCATGAATAATGAATTGAATCATGAATCATGAATTGAATCATGAATCATGAATTATGAATCATGAATTGAATCATGAATCATGAATCATGAATCATGAATTGAATCATGAATTGAATCATAAATCATGAATCATGAATCATGAATTGAATCATGAATCATGAATTGAATCATGAATCATGAATTGAATCAGGAATCGAATCATGAATTGAATCATGAATCATGAATTGAATCATGAATCATGAATCATGTATCATGAATTGAATCATGAATCATGAATCATAAATCGAATTATGAATCACGAATTGAATTATGAATCGAATCATGAATTGAGTCATGAATCATGAATTGAATCATGAATCATGAATTATGAATAATGAATTGAATCATGAATCATGAATTGAATCATGAATCATGAATCATGAATCATGAATCATAAATGGAATCATGGTTCATAAATGGAATCATGAATCATGAATTGAATCATGAATTGAATCATGAATCATGAATGGAATCATAAATTGAATCATGAATCATGAATTGAATCATGAATTGAATCATGAATCATGAATTGAATCATGAATCACGAATCATGAATTGAATCATAAATCATGAATCATGAATTGAATCATGAATCATGAATCATGAATTGAATCATGAATCATGAATTGAATCAGGAATCGAATAATGAATTGAATCATGAATCATGAATTGAATCATAAATCATGAATCATGAATCATGAATTGAATCATAAATCATGAATCATGAATCATGAATTGAATCATGAATCATGAATCATGTATCATGAATTGAATCATGAATCATGAATCATAAATCGAATCATGAATCATGAATTGAATTATGAATCGAATCATGAATTGAATCATGAATCATGAATTGAATCATGAATCATGAATTATGAATCATGAATTGAATCATGAATCATGAATGGAATCATGAATCATGAATTGAATCATGAATTGAATTATGAATCATGAATTGAATCATGAATTGAATCATGAATCATGAATTGAATCATGAATTGAATCATGAATCATGAATTGAATCATGAATTGAATCATGAATTGAATCATGAATCATGAATTGAATCATGAATCATGAATTGAATCATGAATCATGAAATGAATCATGAATCATGAATCATGAATCGAATCATGAATCATGAATTATGAATCATGAATTGAATCATGAATCATGAATTGAAACATGAATCATGAAATGAATCATGAATCATGAATCATGAATCGAATCATGAATCATGAATTATGAATCATGAATTGAATCATGAATCATGAATCATGAATCATGAATCATAAATTGAATGATGAATCATGAATCATGAATTGAATCATGAATCATAATTTGAATCATGAATCATGAATTGAGTCACGAATCATGAATTGATTCATGAATCATGAATCATGAATTGATTCATGAATCATGAATTGAATCATGAATCATAAATTATGAATCATGAATTGAATCATGAATCATGAATTATGAATCATGAATTGAATCATGAATCATGAATCATGAATTAAATCATGAATCATGAATTGAATCATGAATCATAAATTATGAATCATGAATTGAATCATGAATCATAAATCATAATTCATGAATTGAATCATAAATCATGAATCATGAATTGAATCATGAATCATGAATCATGAATCATGAATTGAATCATGAATCATGAATTGAATCAGGAATCGAATCATGAATTGAATCATGAATCATGAATTGAATCATAAATCATGAATCATGAATCATGAATTGAATAATGAATCATGAATTGAATCAGGAATCGAATCATGATATGAATCATGAATCATGAGTTGAATCATAAATCATGAATCATGAATCATGAATTGAATCATGAATCATGAATTATGAATTGAATCATGTATCATGAATTGAATCAGGTATCGAATAATGAATTGAATCATGAATCATGAATTGAATCATGAATCATGAATTGAATCATGAATCATGAATCATGTATCATGAATTGAATCATGAATCATGAATCATAAATCGAATCATGAATCATGAATTCAATTATGAATCGAATCATTAATTGAGTAATGAATCATGAATTGAATCATGAATAATGAATTATGAATCATGAATTGAATCATGAATCATGAATTGAATCATGAATCATGAATCATGAATCATAAATCGAATCATGAATCATGAATGGAATCATGAATCATGAATCATGAATTGAATCATGAATCATGAATTGAATCATGAATTGAATCTTGAATCATGAATTGAATCATGAATTGAATCATGAATCATGAATTGAATCATGAATCATGAATCATGAATCATAAATCGAATCATGAATCATGAATTATGAATCATGAATTGAATCATGAATCATGAATTAAAACATGAATCATGAAATGAATCATGAATCATGAATCATGAATCGAATCATGAATCATGAATTATGAATCATGAATTGAATCATGAATCATGAATTGAATCATGAATTGAGTCATGAATCATGAATTGAATCATAAATCATGAATCATGAATCATGAATCATAAATTGAATCATGAATCATGAATCATGAATTAAATCATGAATTGAATCATGAATCATGAATTAAATCATGAATCATGAATCGAATCATGAATTATGAATCATGAATTGAATCATGAATCATTAATCATGAATCATGAATTGAATCATGAATCAAATCATGAATCATGAATCAAGAATCATGAATCGAATCATGAATCATGAATTGAATCATGAATCATGAATCATGAATTTAATCATGAATCATGAATCGAATCATGAATCATGAATCGAATCATGAATCATGAATTGAATCATGAATTGAATCATGAATTGAATCATGAATCATGAATTTAATCATGGATTGAATCATGAATTGAATCATGAATCATGAATTGAATCATGAAGCATGAATCATAAATTGAATCATGAATCATTAATTGAATCATGAATGGAATCATGAACCATGAATTGAATCATGAATTGAATCATGAATCATGAATTGAATAATGAATCATGAATCATGAATCATGAATTGAATCATGAATCATGAATTGAAGCATGAATCATGAATCATGAATCGAATCATGAATCAAGAATCGAATCATGAATCATGAATCATGAATCAAATCATGAATTGAATCATGAATCGAATCATGAATCATGAATCATGAATTGAATCATGAATCATGAATTGAATCATGAATCATGAACTGAATCAGTAATCGAATCATGAATTGAATCATGAATCATGAATTGAATCATGAATCATAATTTGAATCATGAATCATGAATTGAGTTACGAATCATGAATTGATTCATGAATCATGAATCATGAATTGAATCATGAATCATGAATTATGAATCATGAATTGAATCATGAATCATGAATTGAATCATGAATCATAAATTATAAATCATGAATTGAATCATGAATCATGAATCATGAATCATGAATTGAATCATAAATCATGAATCATGAATTGAATCATGAATCATGAATCATGAATTGAATCATGCATCATGAATTGAATCAGGAATCGAATCATGAATTGAATCATGAATCATGAATTGAATCATGAATCATGAATTGAATCATGAATCATGAATCATGTATCATGAATTGAATCATGAGTCATGAATCATAAATCGAATCATGAATCATGAATTGAATTATGAATCGAATCATGAATTGAGTCATGAATCATGAATCATGAATTGAATCATGAATCATGAATTGAATCATGAATCATGAATCATGAATCATGAATCATAAATCGAATCATGAATGGAATCATGAACGGAATCATGTATTATGAATTGAATCATGAATTAAATCATGAATTTAATCATGAATCATGAATTAAATCATGAATCATAAATTGAATCATGAATCATGAATCATAAATTGAATCATGAATCATGAATTGAATCATGAATTATGAATCATGAATTGAATCATGAATCATGAATTATGAATCATGAATTAAATCATGAATCATGAATTGAATCATGAATTGAATCATGAATTGAATCATGAATTGAATCATGAATCATGAATTTAATCATGAATCATGAATCATAAACTGAATCATGAATCATGAATTGAATCATGAATTGAATCATGAACTATGAATTGAATCATGAATTGAATCATGAATCATGAATTGAATCATGAATCATGAATCATGATTCATGAATTGAATCATGAATTGAATCATGAATTATGAACTGAATCAGTAATCAAATCATGAATTGAATCATGAATCATGAATTGAATCATGAATCATAATTTGAATCATGAATCATGAATTGAGTTATGAATCATGAATTGAATCATGAATCATGAATTGAATCATGAATCATAAATTATAAATCATGATTTGAATCATAAATCATGAATCATGAATCATGAATTGAATCATAAATCATGAATCATGAATTGAATCATGAATCATGAATCATGTATCATGAATTGAATCATGAGTCATGAATCATAAATCGAATCATGAATCATGAATTGAATTATGAATCGAATCATGAATTGAGTCATGAATCATGAATCATGAATTGAATCATGAATCATGAATTGAATCATGAATCATGAATCATGAATCATGAATCATAAATTGAATCATGAATGGAATCATGAACGGAATCATGTATTATGAATTGAATCATGAATTAAATCATGAATTTAATCATGAATCATGAATTAAATCATGAATCATAAATTGAATCATGAATCATGAATCATAAATTGAATCATGAATCATGAATTGAATCATGAATTATGAATCATGAATTGAATCATGAATCATGAATTATGAATCATGAATTAAATCATGAATCATGAATTGAATCATGAATTGAATCATGAATTGAATCATGAATTGAATCATGAATCATGAATTTAATCATGAATCATGAATCATAAACTGAATCATGAATCATGAATTGAATCATGAATTGAATCATGAACTATGAATTGAATCATGAATTGAATCATGAATTGAATCATGAATCATGAATTGAATCATGAATCATGATTCATGAATTGAATCATGAATTGAATCATGAATTATGAACTGAATCAGTAATCAAATCATGAATTGAATCATGAATCATGAATTGAATCATGAATCATAATTTGAATCATGAATCATGAATTGAGTTATGAATCATGAATTGAATCATGAATCATGAATTGAATCATGAATCATAAATTATAAATCATGATTTGAATCATGAATCATGAATCATGAATCATGAATTGAATCATAAATCATGAATCATGAATTGAATCATGAATCATGAATCATGAATCATAAATTGAATCATGCATCATGAATTGAATCAGGAATCGAATCATGAATTGAATCATAAATCATGAATTGAAACATGAATCATGAATTGAATCATGAATCTTGAATCATGTATCATGAATTGAATCATGAGTCATGAATCATAAATCGAATCATGAATCATGAATTGAATTATGAATCGAATCATGAATTGAGTCATGAATCATGAATTGAATCATGAATCATGAATTATGAATCATGAATTAAATCATGAATCATGAATTGAATCATGAATCATGAATCATGAATCATAAATCGAATCATGAATGGAATCATGAATGGAATCAAGAATCATGAATTGAATCATGAATTGAATTATGAATCATGAATTGAATCATGAATTAAATCATGAATTTAATCATGAATCATGAATTGAATCATGAATCATTAATCATAAATCGAATTATGAATCATGAATTGAATCATGAATAGAATCATGAATTGAATCATGAATTATGAATCATGAATTGAATCATGAATCATGAATTGAATCATGAATCATGAATTATGAATCATGAATTGAATCATGAATCATGAATTGAATCATAAATCATGAATCATGAATTGAATCATAAATCATGAATCATGAATCATGAATCATGAAATGAATCATGAATCATGAATCATGAATCGAATCATGAATCATGAATTATGAATCATGAATTGAATCATGAATCATGAATCATGAATTGAATCATGAATTTAGTCATGAATCATGAATTGAATCATAAATCATGAATCATGAATTGAATCATAAATCATGAATCATGAATCATGAATCATAAATTGAATCATGAATCATGAATTAAATCATGAATTGAATCATGAATCATTAATCATGAATCATGAATTGAATCATGCATCATGAATTGAATCATGAATCATGAATCGAATCATGAATTATGAATCATGAATTGAATCATGAATCATTAATCATGAATCATGAATTGAATCATGAATCAAATCATGAATCAAGAATCAAGAATCATGAATCGAATCATGAATCATGAATTGAATCATGAATCATTAATCATAAATCGAATTATGAATCATGAATTGAATCATGAATAGAATCATGAATTGAATCATGAATTATGAATCATGAATTGAATCATGAATCATGAATTGAATCATGAATCATGAATTATGAATCATGAATTGAATCATGAATCATGAATTGAATCATAAATCATGAATCATGAATTGAATCATAAATCATGAATCATGAATCATGAATCATGAAATGAATCATGAATCATGAATCATGAATCGAATCATGAATCATGAATTATGAATCATGAATTGAATCATGAATCATGAATCATGAATTGAATCATGAATTTAGTCATGAATCATGAATTGAATCATAAATCATGAATCATGAATTGAATCATAAATCATGAATCATGAATCATGAATCATAAATTGAATCATGAATCATGAATTAAATCATGAATTGAATCATGAATCATTAATCATGAATCATGAATTGAATCATGCATCATGAATTGAATCATGAATCATGAATCGAATCATGAATTATGAATCATGAATTGAATCATGAATCATTAATCATGAATCATGAATTGAATCATGAATCAAATCATGAATCAAGAATCAAGAATCATGAATCGAATCATGAATCATGAATTGAATCATGAATCATGAATCATGAATCGAATCATGAATCATGAATTGAATCATGAATTGAATCATGAATTGAATCATGAATTGAATCATGAATCATGAATTGAATCATGAATTGAATCATGAATTGAATCATGAATCATGAATTGAATCATGAATCATGAATTGAATCATGAATCATGAATTGAAGCATGAATCATGAATCATGAATCGAATCATGAATCATGAATTGAAGCATGAATCATGAATCATGAATCGAATCATGAATCATGAATCGAATCATGAATCATGAATCATGAATCAAATCATGAATTGAATCATGAATCGAATCATGAATCATGATTCATGAATCTAATCATGAATCATGAATTGAATCATGAATCATGAATTGAATCATGAATCATAATTTGAATCATGAATCATGAATTGAGTTACGAATCATGAATTGATTCATGAATCATGAATTATGAATCATGAATTGAATCATGAATCATAAATTGAATCATGAATCATGAATTATAAATCATGAATTGAATCATGAATCATAAATTGAATCATGAATCATGAATTGAATCATGAATCATAAATTATGAATCATGAATTGAATCATGAATCATGAATCATGAATCATGAATTGAATCATAAATTATGAATCATGAATTAAATCATGAATCATGAATCATGAATCATGAATCATGAATTGAATCATGCATCATGAATTGAATCAGGAATCGAATCATGAATTGAATCATGAATCATGAATTGAATCATGAATCATGAATCATGTATCATGAATTGAATCATGAGTCATGAATCATAAATCGAATCATGAATCATGAATTGAATTATGAATCGAATCATGAATTGAGTCATGAATCATAAATTGAATCATGAATCATGAATTATGAATCATGAATTGAATCATGAATCATGAATTGAATCATGAATCATGAATCATGAATCATAAATCGAATTATGAATGGAATCATGAATGGAATCATGAATCATGAATTGAATCATGAATTGAATCATGAATTGAATTATGAATCATGAATTGAATCATGAATTAAATCATAAATTTAATCATGAATCATGAATTGAATCATGAATCATGAATCATAAATCGAATCATGAATCATAAATTGAATCATGAATCGAATCATGAATCGAATCATGAATTGAATCATGAATCATGAATCATGAATCATGAATTGAATCATGAATCATGAATCATAAATTGAATCATGAATCATGAATTGAATCATGAATCATGAATTATGAATCATGAATTGAATCATGAATCATAAATTGAATCATGAATCATGAATTGAATCATGAATCATGAATTGAATAATGAATTGAATCATGAATCATGAATCATGAATTGAATCATGAATCATGAATCATGAATTGAATCATGAATCATAAATCGAATCATGAATCATGAATTGAATTATGAATCGAATCATGAATTGAGTCATGAATCATAAATTGAATCATGAATCATGAATTATGAATCATGAATTGAATCATGAATCATGAATTGAATCATGAATCATGAATCATGAATCATGAATCATAAATCGAATCATGAATGGAATCATGAATGGAATCATGAATCATGAATTGAATCATGAATTGAATCATGAATTAAATTATGAATCATGAATTGAATCATGAATTAAATCATGAATTTAATCATGAATCATGAATTGAATCATGAATCATGAATCATAAATCGAATCATGAATCATGAATTGAATCATAAATCGAATCATGAATCATGAATTGAATCATGAATCGAATCATGAATTGAATCATGAATTATGAATCATGAATTGAAGCATGAATCATGAATTGAATCATGAATCATGAATCATGAATTGAATCATGAATTGAATCATGAATTGAATCATGAATCATGAATCATGAATCATGAATCATAAATTGAATCATGAATCATGAATTGAATCATGAATCATGAATTATGAATCATGAATTGAATCATGAATCATAAATTGAATCATGAATCATGAATTGAATCATGAATCATGAATTGAATAATGAATTGAATCATGAATCATGAATCATGAATTGAATCATGAATTGAATCATGAATCATAAATTGAATCATGAATCATGAATTGAATCATGAATCATGAATCATGAATTGAATAATGAATTGAATCATGAATCATGAATCATGAATTGAATCATGAATCATGAATTGAATCATAAATCATGAATCATGAATCATGAATTGAATAATGAATCATGAATTGAATCATGAATTGAATCATGAATTGAATCATGAATTGAATCATGAATCATGAATTGAATCATGAATCATGAATCATAAATTGAATCATGAATTGAATCATGAATGGAATCATGAACCATGAATTGAATCATGAATTCAATCATGAATCATGAATTGAATCATGAATCATGAATTGAATCATGAATCATGAATTGAAGCATGAATCATGAATCATGAATCGAATCATGAATCGAATCATGAATCATGAATCATGAATCAAATCATGAATTGAATCATGAATCGAATCATGAATCATGATTCATGAATCTAATCATGAATCATGAATTGAATCATGAATCATGAATTGAATCATGAATCATAATTTGAATCATGAATCATGAATTGAGTTACGAATCATGAATTGATTCATGAATCATGAATTATGAATCATGAATTGAATCATGAATCATAAATTGAATCATGAATCATGAATTATGAATCATGAATTGAATCATGAATCATAAATTGAATCATGAATCATGAATTGAATCATGAATCATAAATTATGAATCATGAATTGAATCATGAATCATGAATCATGAATTGAATCATAAATTATGAATCATGAATTAAATCATGAATCATGAATCATGAATTGAATCATGCATCATGAATTGAATCAGGAATCGAATCATGAATTGAATCATGAATCATGAATTGAATCATGAATCATGAATTGAATCATGAATCATGAATCATGTATCATGAATTGAATCATGAGTCATGAATCATAAATCGAATCATGAATCATGAATTGAATTATGAATCGAATCATGAATTGAGTCATGAATCATAAATTGAATCATGAATTATGAATTATGAATCATGAATTGAATCATGAATCATGAATTGAATCATGAATCATGAATCATGAATCATGAATCATAAATCGAATTATGAATGGAAACATGAATGGAATCATGAATCATGAATTGAATCATGAATTGAATCATGAATTGAATTATGAATCATGAATTGAATCATGAATTAAATCATAAATTTAATCATGAATCATGAATTGAATCATGAATCATGAATCATAAATCGAATCATGAATCATGAATTGAATCATGAATCGAATCATGAATCGAATCATGAATTGAATCATGAATCATGAATCATGAATCATGAATTGAATCATGAATTATGAATCATGAAATGAAGCATGAATAATGAATTGAATCATGAATCATGAATCATTAATTGAATCATGAATTGAATCATGAATCATGAATCATGAATCATGAATTGAATCATGAATCATGAATCATAAATTGAATCATGAATCATGAATTGAATCATGAATCATGAATTATGAATCATGAATTGAATCATGAATCATAAATTGAATCATGAATCATGAATTGAATCATGAATCATGAATTGAATAATGAATTGAATCATGAATCATGAATCATGAATTGAATCATGAATCATGAATCATGAATTGAATCATGAATCATAAATCGAATCATGAATCATGAATTGAATTATGAATCGAATCATGAATTGAGTCATGAATCATAAATTGAATCATGAATCATGAATTATGAATCATGAATTGAATCATGAATCATGAATTGAATCATGAATCATGAATCATGAATCATGAATCATAAATCGAATCATGAATGGAATCATGAATCATGAATTGAATCATGAATTGAATCATGAATTGAATTATGAATCATGAATTGAATCATGAATTAAATCATGAATTTAATCATGAATCATGAATTGAATCATGAATCATGAATCATAAATCGAATCATGAATCATGAATTGAATCATGAATCGAATCATGAATTGAATCATGAATCATGAATCATGAATTGAATCATGAATTATGAATCATGAATTGAAGCATGAATCATGAATTGAATCATGAATCATGAATCATTAATTGAATCATGAATTGAATCATGAATTGAATCATGAATCATGAATCATGAATTGAATCATGAATCATGAATCATGAATCATAAATTGAATCATGAATCATGAATTGAATCATGAATCATGAATTATGAATCATGAATTGAATCATGAATCATAAATTGAATCATGAATCATGAATTGAATCATGAATCATGAATTGAATAATGAATTGAATCATGAATCATGAATTGAATCATGAATCATGAATCATGAATTGAATCATGAATCATAAATTGAATCATGAATCATGAATTGAATCATGAATCATGAATCATGAATTGAATAATGAATTGAATCATGAATCATGAATCATGAATTGAATCATGAATCATGAATTGAATCATAAATCATGAATCATGAATCATAAATTGAATAATGAATCATGAATTGAATCAGGAATCGAATCATGAATTGAATCATGAATCATGAGTTGAATCATAAATCATGAATCATGAATCATGAATTGAATCATGTATCATGAATTGAATCAGGAATCGAATAATGAATTGAATCATGAATCATGAATTGAATCATGAATCATGAATTGAATCATGAATCATGAGTCATGAATCATGAATTGAATCATGAATAATGAATTATGAATCATGAATTGAATCATGAATCATGAATTGAATCATGAATCATGAATGATGAATTGAATCATGAATTGAATCTTGAATCATGAATTGAATCATGAATTGAATCATGAATTGAATCATGAATCATGAATTGAATCATGAATTGAATCATGAATCATGAATCATGAATCATGAATTGAATCATGAATCATGAATCATAAATTGAATCATGAATCATGAATTGAATCATGAATCATGAATTATGAATCATGAATTGAATCATGAATCATAAATTGAATCATGAATCATGAATTGAATCATGAATCATGAATTGAATAATGAATTGAATCATGAATCATGAATCATGAATTGAATCATGAATCATGAATCATGAATTGAATCATGAATCATAAATCGAATCATGAATCATGAATTGAATTATGAATCGAATCATGAATTGAGTCATGAATCATAAATTGAATCATGAATCATGAATTATGAATCATGAATTGAATCATGAATCATGAATTGAATCATGAATCATGAATCATGAATCATGAATCATAAATCGAATCATGAATGGAATCATGAATCATGAATTGAATCATGAATTGAATCATGAATTGAATTATGAATCATGAATTGAATCATGAATTAAATCATGAATTTAATCATGAATCATGAATTGAATCATGAATCATGAATCATAAATCGAATCATGAATCATGAATTGAATCATGAATCGAATCATGAATTGAATCATGAATCATGAATCATGAATTGAATCATGAATTATGAATCATGAATTGAAGCATGAATCATGAATTGAATCATGAATCATGAATCATTAATTGAATCATGAATTGAATCATGAATTGAATCATGAATCATGAATCATGAATTGAATCATGAATCATGAATCATGAATCATAAATTGAATCATGAATCATGAATTGAATCATGAATCATGAATTATGAATCATGAATTGAATCATGAATCATAAATTGAATCATGAATCATGAATTGAATCATGAATCATGAATTGAATAATGAATTGAATCATGAATCATGAATTGAATCATGAATCATGAATCATGAATTGAATCATGAATCATAAATTGAATCATGAATCATGAATTGAATCATGAATCATGAATCATGAATTGAATAATGAATTGAATCATGAATCATGAATCATGAATTGAATCATGAATCATGAATTGAATCATAAATCATGAATCATGAATCATAAATTGAATAATGAATCATGAATTGAATCAGGAATCGAATCATGAATTGAATCATGAATCATGAGTTGAATCATAAATCATGAATCATGAATCATGAATTGAATCATGTATCATGAATTGAATCAGGAATCGAATAATGAATTGAATCATGAATCATGAATTGAATCTTGAATCATGAATTGAATCATGAATTGAATCATAAATCGAATCATGAATCATGAATTATGAATCATGAATTGAATCATGAATCATGAATTAAAACATGAATCATGAAATGAATCATGAATCATGAATCGAATCATGAATCATGAATTATGAATCATGAATTGAATCATGAATCATGAATCATGAATTGAATCATGAATTGAGTCATGAATCATGAATTGAATCATAAATCATGAATCATGAATCATGAATCATAAATTGAATCATGAATCATGAATCATGAATTAAATCATGAATTGAATAATGAATCATGAATTAAATCATGAATCATGAATCGAATCATGAATTATGAATCATGAATTGAATCATGAATCATTAATCATGAATCATGAATTGAATCATAAATCAAATCATGAATCATGAATCAAGAATCATGAATCGAATCATGAATCATGAATTGAATCATGAATCATGAATCATGAATTGAATCATGAATCATGAATCGAATCATGAATCATGAATCATGAATCGAATCATGAATCATGAATTGAATCATGAATTGAATCATGAATTGAATCATGAATCATGAATTTAATCATGAATTGAATCATGAATTGAATCATGAATCATGAATTGAATCATGAATCATGAATCATAAATTGAATCATGAATCATTAATTGAATCATGAATGGAATCATGAACCATGAATTGAACCATGAATTGAATCTTGAATCATGAATTGAATCATGAATCATGAATCATGAATCATGAATTGAATCATGAATCATGAATTGAAGCATGAATCATGAATCATGAATCGAATCATGAATCATGAATCGAATCATGAATCATGAATCATAATTCAAATCATGAATTGCATCATGAATCGAATCATGAATCATGAATTGAATCATGAATCATGAATTGAATCATGAATCATGAACTGAATCAGTAATCGAATCATGAATCAAATCATGAATCATGAATTGAATCATGAATCATAATTTGAATCATGAATCATGAATTGAGTTACGAATCATGAATTGATTCATGAATCATGAATCATGAATTGAATCATGAATCATGAATTATGAATCATGAATTGAATCATGAATCATGAATTGAATCCTGAATCATGAATTGAATCATGAATCATAAATTATAAATCATGAATTAAATCATGAATCATGAATCATGAATCATGAATTGAATCATAAATCATGAATCATGAATTGAATCATGAATCATGAATCATGAATCATGAATTGAATCATGCATCATGAATTGAATCAGGAATCGAATCATGAATTGAATCATGAATCATGAATTGAATCATGAATCATGAATTGAATCATGAATCATGAATTGAATTATGAATCGAATCATGAATTGAGTCATGAATCATGAATCATGAATTGAATCATGAATCATGAATTGAATCATGAATCATGAATCATGAATCATGAATCATAAATCGAATCATGAATGGAATCATGAACGGAATCATGTATTATGAATTGAATCATGAATTGAATCATGAATTGAATTATGAATCATGAATTGAATCATGAATTAAATCATGAATTTAATCATGAATCATGAATTAAATCATGAATCATAAATTGAATCATGAATCATGAATCATAAATTGAATCATGAATCATGAATTGAATCATGAATCGAATCATGAATTGAATCATGAATCATGAATCATGAATCATGAATTGAATCATGAATTATGAATCATGAATTGAATCATGAATCATGAATTATGAATCATGAATTAAATCATGAATCATGAATTGAATCGTGAATTGAATCATGAATTGAATCATGAATTGAATCATGAATCATGAATTTAATCATGAATCATGAATCATAAACTGAATCATGAATCATGAATTGAATCATGAATTGAATCATGAACCATGAATTGAATCATGAATTGAATCATGAATCATGAATTGAATCATGAATCATGAATCATGATTCATGAATTGAATCATGAATTGAATCATGAATTATGAACTGAATCAGTAATCAAATCATGAATTGAATCATGAATTATGAATTGAATCATGAATCATAATTTGAATCATGAATCATGAATTGAGTTATGAATCATGAATTGAATCATGAATCATGAATTGAATCATGAATCATGAATTATGAATCATGAATTGAATCATGAATCATGAATTGAATCCTGAATCATGAATTGAATCATGAATCATAAATTATAAATCATGAATTAAATCATGAATCATGAATCATGAATCATGAATTGAATCATAAATCATGAATCATGAATTGAATCATGAATCATGAATCATGAATTGAATCATGCATCATGAATTGAATCAGGAATCGAATCATGAATTGAATCATGAATCATGAATTGAATCATGAATCATGAATTGAATCATGAATCATGAATTGAATTATGAATCGAATCATGAATTGAGTCATGAATCATGAATCATGAATTGAATCATGAATCATGAATTGAATCATGAATCATGAATCATGAATCATGAATCATAAATCGAATCATGAATGGAATCATGAACGGAATCATGTATTATGAATTGAATCATGAATTGAATCATGAATTGAATTATGAATCATGAATTGAATCATGAATTAAATCATGAATTTAATCATGAATCATGAATTAAATCATGAATCATAAATTGAATCATGAATCATGAATCATAAATTGAATCATGAATCATGAATTGAATCATGAATTGAATCATGAATCATGAATCATGAATCATGAATTGAATCATGAATTATGAATCATGAATTGAATCATGAATCATGAATTATGAATCATGAATTAAATCATGAATCATGAATTGAATCGTGAATTGAATCATGAATTGAATCATGAATTGAATCATGAATCATGAATTTAATCATGAATCATGAATCATAAACTGAATCATGAATCATGAATTGAATCATGAATTGAATCATGAACCATGAATTGAATCATGAATTGAATCATGAATCATGAATTGAATCATGAATCATGAATCATGATTCATGAATTGAATCATGAATTGAATCATGAATTATGAACTGAATCAGTAATCAAATCATGAATTGAATCATGAATTATGAATTGAATCATGAATCATAATTTGAATCATGAATCATGAATTGAGTTATGAATCATGAATTGAATCATGAATCATGAATTGAATCATGAATCATAAATTATAAATCATGATTTGAATCTTGAATCATGAATCATGAATCATGAATTGAATCATAAATCATGAATCATGAATTGAATCATGAATCATGAATCATAAATTGAATCATGCATCATGAATTGAATCAGGAATCATGAATTGAATCATGAATCATGAATTGAAACATGAATCATGAATTGAATCATGAATCTTGAATCATGTATCATGAATTGAATCATGAGTCATGAATCATAAATCGAATCATGAATCATGAATTGAATTATGAATCGAATCATGAATTGAGTCATGAATCATGAATTGAATCATGAATCATGAATTATGAATCATGAATTAAATCATGAATCATGAATTGAATCATGAATCATGAATCATGAATCATAAATCGAATTATGAATGCAATCATGAATGGAATCATGAATCATGAATTGAATCATGAATCATGAATTGAATCATGAATTGAATTATGAATCATGAATTGAATCATGAATTAAATCATGGATTTAATCATGAATCATGAATTGAATCATGAATCATGAATCATAAATCGAATTATGAATCATGAATTGAATCATGAATAGAATCATGAATTGAATCATGAGTCATGAATCATGAATCATGAATTGAATCATGAATTATGAATCATGAATTGAATCATGAATCATGAATTGAATCATGAATCATGAATTGTGAATCATGAATTGAATCACGAATCATGAATTGAATCATAAATCATGAATCATGAATTGAATCATAAATCATGAATTGAATCATGAATCATGAATTATGAATCATGAATTGAATCATGAATCATGAATTGAAACATGAATCATGAAATGAATCATGAATCGAATCATGAATCATGAATTATGAATCATGAATTGAATCATAAATCATAATTCATGAATTGAATCATAAATCATGAATCATGAATTGAATCATGAATCATGAATCATGAATCATGAATTGAATCATGAATCATGAATTGAATCAGGAATCGAATCATGAATTGAATCATGAATCATGAATTGAATCATAAATCATGAATCATGAATCATGAATTGAATCATGAATCATGAATGGAATCAGGAATCGAATCATGAATTGAATCATGAATCATGAGTTGAATCATAAATCATGAATCATGAATCATGAATTGAATCATGAATCATGAATTATGAATTGAATCATGTATCATGAATTGAATCAGGAATCGAATAATGAATTGAATCATGAATCATGAATTGAATCATGAATCATGAATCATGTATCATGAATTGAATCATGAATCATGAATCATAAATCGAATCATGAATCATGAATTCAATTATGAATCGAATCATTAATTGAGTCATGAATCATGAATTGAATCATGAATAATGAATTATGAATCATGAATTGAATCATGAATCATGAATTGAATCATGAATCATGAATCATGAATTGAATCATGAATTGAATCATGAATCATGAATTGAATCATGAATCATGAATCATGAATCATAAATCGAATCATGAATCATGAATTATGAATCATGAATTGAATCATGAATCATGAATTAAAACATGAATCATGAAATGAATCATGAATCATGAATCATGAATCGAATCATGAATCATGAATTATGAATCATGAATTGAATCATGAATCATGAATTGAATCATGAATTGAGTCATGAATCATGAATTGAATCATAAATCATGAATCATGAATCATGAATCATAAATTGAATCATGAATCATGAATCATGAATTAAATCATGAATTGAATCATGAATCATGAATTAAATCATGAATCATGAATCGAATCATGAATTATGAATCATGAATTGAATCATGAATCATTAATCATGAATCATGAATTGAATCATGAATCAAATCATGAATCATGAATCAAGAATCATGAATCGAATCATGAATCATGAATTGAATCATGAATCATGAATTTAATCATGAATCATGAATCGAATCATGAATCATGAATCATGAATCGAATCATGAATCATGAATTGAATCATGAATTGAATCATGAATTGAATCATGAATCATGAATTTAATCATGGATTGAATCATGAATTGAATCATGAATCATGAATTGAATCATGAAGCATGAATCATAAATTGAATCATGAATCATTAATTGAATCATGAATGGAATCATGAACCATGAATTGAATCATGAATTGAATCATGAATCATGAATTGAATAATGAATCATGAATCATGAATCATGAATTGAATCATGAATCATGAATTGAAGCATGAATCATTAATCATGAATCGAATCATGAATCAAGAATCGAATCATGAATCATGAATCATGAATCAAATCATGAATTGAATCATGAATCGAATCATGAATCATGAATCATGAATTGAATCATGAATCATGAATTGAATCATGAATCATGAACTGAATCAGTAATCGAATCATGAATTGAATCATGAATCATGAATTGAATCATGAATCATAATTTGAATCATGAATCATGAATTGAGTTACGAATCATGAATTGATTCATGAATCATGAATTGAATCATGAATCATAAATTATGAATCATGAATTGAATCATGAATCATGAATTATGAATCATGAATTGAATCATGAATCATGAATCATGAATTAAATCATGAATCATGAATTGAATCATGAATCATAAATTATGAATCATGAATTGAATCATGAATCATAAATCATAATTCATGAATTGAATCATAAATCATGAATCATGAATTGAATCATGAATCATGAATCATGAATCATGAATTGAATCATGAATCATGAATTGAATCAGGAATCGAATCATGAATTGAATCATGAATCATGAATTGAATCATAAATCATGAATCATGAATCATGAATTGAATAATGAATCATGAATTGAATCAGGAATCGAATCATGAATTGAATCATGAATCATGAGTTGAATCATAAATCATGAATCATGAATCATGAATTGAATCATGAATCATGAATTATGAATTGAATCATGTATCATGAATTGAATCAGGAATCGAATAATGAATTGAATCATGAATCATGAATTGAATCATGAATCATGAATCATGTATCATGAATTGAATCATGAATCATGAATCATAAATCGAATCCTGAATCATGAATTCAATTATGAATCGAATCATTAATTGAGTCATGAATCATGAATTGAATCATGAATAATGAATTATGAATCATGAATTGAATCATGAATCATGAATTGAATCATGAATCATGAATCATGAATCATAAATCGAATCATGAATCATGAATGGAATCATGAATCATGAATCATGAATTGAATCATGAATCATGAATTGAATCATGAATTGAATCTTGAATCATGAATTGAATCATGAATTGAATCATGAATCATGAATTGAATCATGAATCATGAATCATGAATCATAAATCGAATCATGAATCATGAATTATGAATCATGAATTGAATCATGAATCATGAATTAAAACATGAATCATGAAATGAATCATGAATCATGAATCATGAATCGAATCATGAATCATGAATTATGAATCATGAATTGAATCATGAATCATGAATTGAATCATGAATTGAGTCATGAATCATGAATTGAATCATAAATCATGAATCATGAATCATGAATCATAAATTGAATCATGAATCATGAATCATGAATTAAATCATGAATTGAATCATGAATCATGAATTAAATCATGAATCATGAATCGAATCATGAATTATGAATCATGAATTGAATCATGAATCATTAATCATGAATCATGAATTGAATCATGAATCAAATCATGAATCATGAATCAAGAATCATGAATCGAATCATGAATCATGAATTGAATCATGAATCATGAATCATGAATTTAATCATGAATCATGAATCGAATCATGAATCATGAATCATGAATCGAATCATGAATCATGAATTGAATCATGAATTGAATCATGAATTGAATCATGAATCATGAATTTAATCATGGATTGAATCATGAATTGAATCATGAATCATGAATTGAATCATGAAGCATGAATCATAAATTGAATCATGAATCATTAATTGAATCATGAATGGAATCATGAACCATGAATTGAATCATGAATTGAATCATGAATCATGAATTGAATAATGAATCATGAATCATGAATCATGAATTGAATCATGAATCATGAATTGAAGCATGAATCATGAATCATGAATCGAATCATGAATCAAGAATCGAATCATGAATCATGAATCATGAATCAAATCATGAATTGAATCATGAATCGAATCATGAATCATGAATCATGAATTGAATCATGAATCATGAATTGAATCATGAACTGAATCAGTAATCGAATCATGAATTGAATCATGAATCATGAATTGAATCATGAATCATAATTTGAATCATGAATCATGAATTGAGTTACGAATCATGAATTGATTCATGAATCATGAATCATGAATTGAATCATGAATCATGAATTATGAATCATGAATTGAATCATGAATCATGAATTGAATCATGAATCATAAATTATAAATCATGAATTGAATCATGAATCATGAATCATGAATTGAATCATAAATCATGAATCATGAATTGAATCATGAATCATGAATCATGAATCATGAATTGAATCATGCATCATGAATTGAATCAGGAATCGAATCATGAATTGAATCATGAATCATGAATTGAATCATGAATCATGAATTGAATCATGAATCATGAATCATGTATCATGAATTGAATCATGAGTCATGAATCATAAATCGAATCATGAATCATGAATTGAATTATGAATCGAATCATGAATTGAGTCATGAATCATGAATCATGAATTGAATCATGAATCATGAATTGAATCATGAATCATGAATCATGAATCATGAATCATAAATCGAATCATGAATGGAATCATGAACGGAATCATGTATTATGAATTGAATCATGAATTAAATCATGAATTTAATCATGAATCATGAATTAAATCATGAATCATAAATTGAATCATGAATCATGAATCATAAATTGAATCATGAATCATGAATTGAATCATGAATCGAATCATGAATTGAATCATGAATCATGAATCATGAATCATGAATTGAATCATGAATTATGAATCATGAATTGAATCATGAATCATGAATTACGAATCATGAATTAAATCATGAATCATGAATTGAATCATGAATTGAATCATGAATTGAATCATGAATCATGAATTTAATCATGAATCATGAATCATAAACTGAATCATGAATCATGAATTGAATCATGAATTGAATCATGAACTATGAATTGAATCATGAATTGAATCATGAATTGAATCATGAATCATGAATTGAATCATGAATCATGAATCATGATTCATGAATTGAATCATGAATCATGAATTGAATCATGAATTATGAACTGAATCAGTAATCAAATCATGAATTGAATCATGAATCATGAATTGAATCATGAATCATAATTTGAATCATGAATCATGAATTGAGTTATGAATCATGAATTGAATCATGAATCATGAATTGAATCATGAATCATAAATTATAAATCATGATTTGAATCATGAATCATGAATCATGAATCATGAATTGAATCATAAATCATGAATCATGAATTGAATCATGAATCATAAATTGAATCATGCATCATGAATTGAATCAGGAATCGAATCATGAATTGAATCATGAATCATGAATTGAAACATGAATCATGAATTGAATCATGAATCTTGAATCATGTATCATGAATTGAATCATGAGTCATGAATCATAAATCGAATCATGAATCATGAATTGAATTATGAATCGAATCATGAATTGAGTCATGAATCATGAATTGAATCATGAATCATGAATTATGAATCATGAATTAAATCATGAATCATGAATTGAATCATGAATCATGAATCATGAATCATAAATCGAATCATGAATGGAATCATGAATGGAATCATGAATCATGAATTGAATCATGAATTGAATTATGAATCATGAATTGAATCATGAATTAAATCATGAATTTAATCATGAATCATGAATTGAATCATGAATCATTAATCATAAATCGAATTATGAATCATGAATTGAATCATGAATAGAATCATGAATTGAATCATGAATTATGAATCATGAATTGAATCATGAATCATGAATTGAATCATGAATCATGAATTATGAATCATGAATTGAATCATGAATCATGAATTGAATCATAAATCATGAATCATGAATTGAATCATAAATCATGAATCATGAATCATGAATCATGAAATGAATCATGAATCATGAATCATGAATCGAATCATGAATCATGAATTATGAATCATGAATTGAATCATGAATCATGAATCATGAATTGAATCATGAATTTAGTCATGAATCATGAATTGAATCATAAATCATGAATCATGAATTGAATCATAAATCATGAATCATGAATCATGAATCATAAATTGAATCATGAATCATGAATCATGAATTAAATCATGAATTGAATCATGAATCATTAATCATGAATCATGAATTGAATCATGCATCATGAATTGAATCATGAATCATGAATCGAATCATGAATTATGAATCATGAATTGAATCATGAATCATTAATCATGAATCATGAATTGAATCATGAATCAAATCATGAATCAAGAATCAAGAATCATGAATCGAATCATGAATCATGAATTGAATCATGAATCGAATCATGAATCATGAATTGAATCATGAATTGAATCATGAATCATGAATTGAATCATGAATCATGAATTGAATCATGAATCATGAATTGAATCATGAATCATGAATTGAAGCATGAATCATGAATCATGAATCGAATCATGAATCATGAATCGAATCATGAATCATGAATCATGAATCAAATCATGAATTGAATCATGAATCGAATCATGAATCATGATTCATGAATCTAATCATGAATCATGAATTGAATCATGAATCATGAATTGAATCATGAATCATAATTTGAATCATGAATCATGAATTGAGTTACGAATCATGAATTGATTCATGAATCATGAATTATGAATCATGAATTGAATCATGAATCATAAATTGAATCATGAATCATGAATTATAAATCATGAATTGAATCATGAATCATAAATTGAATCATGAATCATGAATTGAATCATGAATCATAAATTATGAATCATGAATTGAATCATGAATCATGAATCATGAATTGAATCATAAATTATGAATCATGAATTAAATCATGAATCATGAATCATGAATCATGAATTGAATCATGCATCATGAATTGAATCAGGAATCGAATCATGAATTGAATCATGAATCATGAATTGAATCATGAATCATGAATCATGTATCATGAATTGAATCATGAGTCATAATTCATAAATCGAATCATGAATCATGAATTGAATTATGAATCGAATCATGAATTGAGTCATGAATCATAAATTGAATCATGAATCATGAATTATGAATCATGAATTGAATCATGAATCATGAATTGAATCATGAATCATGAATCATGAATCATAAATCGAATTATGAATGGAATCATGAATGGAATCATGAATCATGAATTGAATCATGAATTGAATCATGAATTGAATTATGAATCATGAATTGAATCATGAATTAAATCATAAATTTAATCATGAATCATGAATTGAATCATGAATCATGAATCATAAATCGAATCATGAATCATAAATTGAATCATGAATCGAATCATGAATCGAATCATGAATTGAATCATGAATCATGAATCATGAATCATGAATTGAATCATGAATTATGAATCATGAATTGAAGCATGAATAATGAATTGAATCATGAATCATGAATCATTAATTGAATCATGAATTGAATCATGAATCATGAATCATGAATCATGAATCATGAATTGAATCATGAATCATGAATCATAAATTGAATCATGAATCATGAATTGAATCATGAATCATGAATTATGAATCATGAATTGAATCATGAATCATAAATTGAATCATGAATCATGAATTGAATCATGAATCATAAATTATGAATCATGAATTGAATCATGAATCATGAATCATGAATCATGAATTGAATCATAAATTATGAATCATGAATTAAATCATGAATCATGAATTGAATCATGCATCATGAATTGAATCAGGAATCGAATCATGAATTGAATCATGAATCATGAATTGAATCATGAATCATGAATCATGTATCATGAATTGAATCATGAGTCATGAATCATAAATCGAATCATGAATCATGAATTGAATTATGAATCGAATCATGAATTGAGTCATGAATCATAAATTGAATCATGAATCATGAATTATGAATCATGAATTGAATCATGAATCATGAATTGAATCATGAATCATGAATCATGAATCATAAATCGAATTATGAATGGAATCATGAATGGAATCATGAATCATGAATTGAATCATGAATTGAATCATGAATTGAATTATGAATCATGAATTGAATCATGAATTAAATCATAAATTTTATCATGAATCATGAATTGAATCATGAATCATGAATCATAAATCGAATCATGAATCATAAATTGAATCATGAATCGAATCATAAATCGAATCATGAATTGAATCATGAATCATGAATCATGAATCATGAATTGAATCATGAATTATGAATCATGAATTGAAGCATGAATAATGAATTGAATCATGAATCATGAATCATTAATTGAATCATGAATTGAATCATGAATCATGAATCATGAATCATGAATCATGAATTGAATCATGAATCATGAATCATAAATTGAATCATGAATCATGAATTGAATCATGAATCATGAATTATGAATCATGAATTGAATCATGAATCATAAATTGAATCATGAATCATGAATTGAATCATGAATCATGAATTGAATAATGAATTGAATCATGAATCATGAATCATGAATTGAATCATGAATCATGAATCATGAATTGAATCATGAATCATAAATCGAATCATGAATCATGAATTGAATTATGAATCGAATCATGAATTGAGTCATGAATCATAAATTGAATCATGAATCATGAATTATGAATCATGAATTGAATCATGAATCATGAATTGAATCATGAATCATGAATCATGAATCATGAATCATAAATCGAATCATGAATGGAATCATGAATGGAATCATGAATCATGAATTGAATCATGAATTAAATTATGAATCATGAATTGAATCATGAATTAAATCATGAATTTAATCATGAATCATGAATTGAATCATGAATCATGAATCATAAATCGAATCATGAATCATGAATTGAATCATAAATCGAATCATGAATCATGAATTGAATCATGAATCATGAATCATGAATTGAATCATGAATCGAATCATGAATTGAATCATGAATTATGAATCATGAATTGAAGCATGAATCATGAATTGAATCATGAATCATGAATCATGAATTGAATCATGAATTGAATCATGAATTGAATCATGAATCATGAATCATGAATCATAAATTGAATCATGAATCATGAATTGAATCATGAATCATGAATTATGAATCATGAATTGAATCATGAATCATAAATTGAATCATGAATCATGAATTGAATCATGAATCATGAATTGAATAATGAATTGAATCATGAATCATGAATCATGAATTGAATCATGAATTGAATCATGAATCATAAATTGAATCATGAATCATGAATTGAATCATGAATCATGAATCATGAATTGAATAATGAATTGAATCATGAATCATGAATCATGTATCATGAATTGAATCATGAGTCATGAATCATAAATCGAATCATGAATCATGAATTGAATTATGAATCGAATCATGAATTGAGTCATGAATCATGAATTGAATCATGAATCATGAATTATGAATCATGAATTAAATCATGAATCATGAATTGAATCATGAATCATGAATCATGAATCATAAATCGAATCATGAATGGAATCATGAATGGAATCATGAATCATGAATTGAATCATGAATTGAATTATGAATCATGAATTGAATCATGAATTAAATCATGAATTTAATCATGAATCATGAATTGAATCATGAATCATTAATCATAAATCGAATTATGAATCATGAATTGAATCATGAATAGAATCATGAATTGAATCATGAATTATGAATCATGAATTGAATCATGAATCATGAATTGAATCATGAATCATGAATTATGAATCATGAATTGAATCATGAATCATGAATTGAATCATAAATCATGAATCATGAATTGAATCATAAATCATGAATCATGAATCATGAATCATGAATCATGAAATGAATCATGAATCATGAATCATGAATTAAATCATGAATTGAATCATGAATCATGAATTGAATCATGAATCATGAATTATGAATCATGAATTTAGTCATGAATCATGAATTGAATCATAAATCATGAATCATGAATTGAATCATAAATCATGAATCATGAATCATGAATCATAAATTGAATCATGAATCATGAATCATGAATTAAATCATGAATTGAATCATGAATCATTAATCATGAATCATGAATTGAATCATGCATCATGAATTGAATCATGAATCATGAATCGAATCATGAATTATGAATCATGAATTGAATCATGAATCATTAATCATGAATCATGAATTGAATCATGAATCAAATCATGAATCAAGAATCAAGAATCATGAATCGAATCATGAATCATGAATTGAATCATGAATCATGAATCATGAATCGAATCATGAATCATGAATTGAATTAATGAATTGAATCATGAATCATGAATTGAATCATGAATTGAATCATGAATTGAATCATGAATCATGAATTGAATCATGAATCATGAATTGAATCATGAATCATGAATTGAAGCATGAATCATGAATCATGAATCGAATCATGAATCATGAATCGAATCATGAATCATGAATCATGAATCAAATCATGAATTGAATCATGAATCGAATCATGAATCATGATTCATGAATCTAATCATGAATCATGAATTGAATCATGAATCATGAATTGAATCATGAATCATAATTTGAATCATGAATCATGAATTGAGTTACGAATCATGAATTGATTCATGAATCATGAATTATGAATCATGAATTGAATCATGAATCATAAATTGAATCATGAATCATGAATTATAAATCATGAATTGAATCATGAATCATAAATTGAATCATGAATCATGAATTGAATCATGAATCATAAATTATGAATCATGAATTGAATCATGAATCATGAATCATGAATCATGAATTGAATCATAAATTATGAATCATGAATTAAATCATGAATCATGAATCATGAATCATGAATTGAATCATGCATCATGAATTGAATCAGGAATCGAATCATGAATTGAATCATGAATCATGAATTGAATCATGAATCATGAATCATGTATCATGAATTGAATCATGAGTCATGAATCATAAATCGAATCATGAATCATGAATTGAATTATGAATCGAATCATGAATTGAGTCATGAATCATAAATTGAATCATGAATCATGAATTATGAATCATGAATTGAATCATGAATCATGAATTGAATCATGAATCATGAATCATGAATCATAAATCGAATTATGAATGGAATCATGAATGGAATCATGAATCATGAATTGAATCATGAATTGAATCATGAATTGAATTATGAATCATGAATTGAATCATGAATTAAATAATAAATTTAATCATGAATCATGAATTGAATCATGAATCATGAATCATAAATCGAATCATGAATCATAAATTGAATCATGAATCGAATCATGAATCGAATCATGAATTGAATCATGAATCATGAATCATGAATCATGAATTGAATCATGAATTATGAATCATGAATTGAAGCATGAATAATGAATTGAATCATGAATCATGAATCATTAATTGAATCATGAATTGAATCATGAATCATGAATCATGAATCATGAATTGAATCATGAATCATAAATTGAATCATGAATCATGAATTGAATCATGAATTATGAATCATAATTTGAATCATGAATCATGAATTGAGTTACGAATCATGAATTGATTCATGAATCATGAATTATGAATCATGAATTGAATCATGAATCATAAATTGAATCATGAATCATGAATTATAAATCATGAATTGAATCATGAATCATAAATTGAATCATGAATCATGAATTGAATCATGAATCATAAATTATGAATCATGAATTGAATCATGAATCATGAATCATGAATCATGAATTGAATCATAAATTATGAATCATGAATTAAATCATGAATCATGAATCATGAATCATGAATTGAATCATGCATCATGAATTGAATCAGGAATCGAATCATGAATTGAATCATGAATCATGAATTGAATCATGAATCATGAATCATGTATCATGAATTGAATCATGAGTCATGAATCATAAATCGAATCATGAATCATGAATTGAATTATGAATCGAATCATGAATTGAGTCATGAATCATAAATTGAATCATGAATCATGAATTATGAATCATGAATTGAATCATGAATCATGAATTGAATCATGAATCATGAATCATGAATCATAAATCGAATTATGAATGGAATCATGAATGGAATCATGAATCATGAATTGAATCATGAATTGAATCATGAATTGAATTATGAATCATGAATTGAATCATGAATTAAATAATAAATTTAATCATGAATCATGAATTGAATCATGAATCATGAATCATAAATCGAATCATGAATCATAAATTGAATCATGAATCGAATCATGAATCGAATCATGAATTGAATCATGAATCATGAATCATGAATCATGAATTGAATCATGAATTATGAATCATGAATTGAAGCATGAATAATGAATTGAATCATGAATCATGAATCATTAATTGAATCATGAATTGAATCATGAATCATGAATCATGAATCATGAATTGAATCATGAATCATAAATTGAATCATGAATCATGAATTGAATCATGAATTATGAATCATGAATTGAATCATGAATCATAAATTGAATCATGAATCATGAATTGAATCATGAATCATAAATTATGAATCATGAATTGAATCATGAATCATGAATCATGAATCATGAATTGAATCATAAATTATGAATCATGAATTAAATCATGAATCATGAATCATGAATCATGAATTGAATCATGCATCATGAATTGAATCAGGAATCGAATCATGAATTGAATCATAAATCATGAATTGAATCATGAATCATGAATCATGTATCATGAATTGAATCATGAGTCATGAATCATAAATCGAATCATGAATCATGAATTGAATTATGAATCGAATCATGAATTGAGTCATGAATCATAAATTGAATCATGAATCATGAATTATGAATCATGAATTGAATCATGAATCATGAATTGAATCATGAATCATGAATCATGAATCATAAATCGAATTATGAATGGAATCATGAATGGAATCATGAATCATGAATTGAATCATGAATTGAATCATGAATTGAATTATGAATCATGAATTGAATCATGAATTAAATCATAAATTTAATCATGAATCATGAATTGAATCATGAATCATGAATCATAAATCGAATCATGAATCATAAATTGAATCATGAATCGAATCATGAATCGAATCATGAATTGAATCATGAATCATGAATCATGAATCATGAATTGAATCATGAATTATGAATCATGAATTGAAGCATGAATAATGAATTGAATCATGAATCATGAATCATTAATTGAATCATGAATTGAATCATGAATCATGAATCATGAATCATGAATTGAATCATGAATCATGAATCATAAATTGAATCATGAATCATGAATTGAATCATGAATCATGAATTATGAATCATGAATTGAATCATGAATCATAAATTGAATCATGAATCATGAATTGAATCATGAATCATGAATTGAATAATGAATTGAATCATGAATCATGAATCATGAATTGAATCATGAATCATGAATCATGAATTGAATCATGAATCATAAATCAAATCATGAATCATGAATTGAATTATGAATCGAATCATGAATTGAGTCATGAATCATAAATTGAATCATGAATCATGAATTATGAATCATGAATTGAATCATGAATCATGAATTGAATCATGAATCATGAATCATGAATCATAAATCGAATCATGAATGGAATCATGAATGGAATCATGAATCATGAATTGAATCATGAATTGAATCATGAATTAAATTATGAATCATGAATTGAATCATGAATTAAATCATGAATTTAATCATGAATCATGAATTGAATCATGAATCATGAATCATAAATCGAATCATGAATCATGAATTGAATCATAAATCGAATCATGAATCATGAATTGAATCATGAATCGAATCATGAATTGAATCATGAATTATGAATCATGAATTGAAGCATGAATCATGAATTGAATCATGAATCATGAATTGAATCATGAATTGAATCATGAATCATGAATCATGAATCATGAATCATAAATTGAATCATGAATCATGAATTGAATCATGAATCATGAATTATGAATCATGAATTGAATCATGAATCATAAATTGAATCATGAATCATGAATTGAATCATGAATCATGAATTGAATAATGAATTGAATCATGAATCATGAATCATGAATTGAATCATGAATTGAATCATGAATCATAAATTGAATCATGAATCATGAATTGAATCATGAATCATGAATCATGAATTGAATAATGAATTGAATCATGAATCATGAATCATGAATTGAATCATGAATCATGAATTGAATCATAAATCATGAATCATGAATCATGAATTGAATAATGAATCATGAATTGAATCATAAATTGAATCATGAATTGAATCATGAATTGAATCATGAATCATGAATTGAATCATGAATCATGAATCATAAATTGAATCATGAATCATGAATTGAATCATGAATGGAATCATGAACCATGAATTGAATCATGAATTCAATCATGAATCATGAATTGAATCATGAATCATGAATTGAATCATGAATCATGAATTGAAGCATGAATCATGAATCATGAATCGAATCATGAATCATGAATCGAATCATGAATCATGAATCATGAATCAAATCATGAATTGAATCATGAATCGAATCATGAATCATGATTCATGAATCTAATCATGAATCATGAATTGAATCATGAATCATGAATTGAATCATGAATCATAATTTGAATCATGAATCATGAATTGAGTTACGAATCATGAATTGATTCATGAATCATGAATTATGAATCATGAATTGAATCATGAATCATAAATTGAATCATGAATCATGAATTATGAATCATGAATTGAATCATGAATCATAAATTGAATCATGAATCATGAATTGAATCATGAATCATAAATTATGAATCATGAATTGAATCATGAATCATGAATCATGAATCATGAATTGAATCATAAATTATGAATCATGAATTAAATCATGAATCATGAATCATGAATCATGAATTGAATCATGCATCATGAATTGAATCAGGAATCGAATCATGAATTGAATCATGAATCATGAATTGAATCATGAATCATGAATCATGTATCATGAATTGAATCATAAGTCATGAATCATAAATCGAATCATGAATCATGAATTGAATTATGAATCGAATCATGAATTGAGTCATGAATCATAAATTGAATCATGAATTATGAATCATGAATTGAATCATGAATCATGAATTGAATCATGAATCATGAATCATGAATCATGAATCATAAATCGAATTATGAATGGAAACATGAATGGAATCATGAATCATGAATTGAATCATGAATTGAATTATGAATCATGAATTGAATCATGAATTAAATCATAAATTTAATCATGAATCATGAATTGAATCATGAATCATGAATCATAAATCGAATCATGAATCATGAATTGAATCATGAATCGAATCATGAATCGAATCATGAATTGAATCATGAATCATGAATCATGAATTGAATCATGAATTATGAATCATGAATTGAAGCATGAATAATGAATTGAATCATGAATCATGAATCATTAATTGAATCATGAATTGAATCATGAATCATGAATCATGAATCATGAATTGAATCATGAATCATGAATCATAAATTGAATCATGAATCATGAATTGAATCATGAATCATGAATTATGAATCATGAATTGAATCATGAATCATAAATTGAATCATGAATCATGAATTGAATCATGAATCATGAATTGAATAATGAATTGAATCATGAATCATGAATCATGAATTGAATCATGAATCATGAATCATGAATTGAATCATGAATCATAAATCGAATCATGAATCATGAATTGAATTATGAATCGAATCATGAATTGAGTCATGAATCATAAATTGAATCATGAATCATGAATTATGAATCATGAATTGAATCATGAATCATGAATTGAATCATGAATCATGAATCATGAATCATGAATCATAAATCGAATCATGAATTGAATCATGAATCATGAATTGAATCATGAATTGAATCATGAATTGAATTATGAATCATGAATTGAATCATGAATTAAATCATGAATTTAATCATGAATCATGAATTGAATCATGAATCATGAATCATAAATCGAATCATGAATCATGAATTGAATCATGAATCGAATCATGAATTGAATCATGAATCATGAATCATGAATTGAATCATGAATTATGAATCATGAATTGAAGCATGAATCATGAATTGAATCATGAATCATGAATCATTAATTGAATCATGAATTGAATCATGAATTGAATCATGAATCATGAATTGAATCATGAATCATGAATCATGAATCATAAATTGAATCATGAATTGAATCATGAATCATGAATTGAATCATGAATCATGAATCATGAATCATAAATTGAATCATGAATCATGAATTGAATCATGAATCATGAATTAAAACATGAATCATGAAATGAATCATGAATCATGAATCATGAATCGAATCATGAATCATGAATTATGAATCATGAATTGAATCATGAATCATGAATCATGAATTGAATCATGAATTATGAATCATGAATTGAAGCATGAATCATGAATTGAATCATGAATCATGAATCATTAATTGAATCATGAATTGAATCATGAATTGAATCATGAATCATGAATTGAATCATGAATCATGAATCATGAATCATAAATTGAATCATGAATCATGAATTGAATCATGAATCATGAATTATGAATCATGAATTGAATCATGAATCATAAATTGAATCATGAATCATGAATTGAATCATGAATCATGAATTGAATAATAAATTGAATCATGAATCATGAATCATGAATTGAATCATGAATCATGAATCATGAATTGAATCATGAATCATAAATTGAATCATGAATCATGAATTGAATCATGAATCATGAATCATGAATTGAATAATGAATTGAATCATGAATCATGAATCATGAATTGAATCATGAATCATGAATTGAATCATAAATCATGAATCATGAATCATGAATTGAATAATGAATCATGAATTGAATCAGGAATCGAATCATGAATTGAATCATGAATCATGAGTTGAATCATAAATCATGAATCATGAATCATGAATTGAATCATGTATCATGAATTGAATCAGGAATCGAATAATGAATTGAATCATGAATCATGAATTGAATCATGAATCATGAATTGAATCATGAATCATGAGTCATGAATCATGAATTGAATCATGAATAATGAATTATGAATCATGAATTGAATCATGAATCATGAATTGAATCATGAATCATGAATCATGAATCATGAATTGAATCATGAATTGAATCTTGAATCATGAATTGAATCATGAATTGAATCATGAATCATGAAATGAATCATGAATCATGAATCATAAATCGAATCATGAATCATGAATTATGAATCATGAATTGAATCATGAATCATGAATTAAAACATGAATCATGAAATGAATCATGAATCATGAATCGAATCATGAATCATGAATTATGAATCATGAATTGAATCATGAATCATGAATCATGAATTGAATCATGAATTGAGTCATGAATCATGAATTGAATCATAAATCATGAATCATGAATCATAAATTGAATCATGAATCATGAATCATGAATTAAATCATGAATTGAATCATGAATCATGAATTAAATCATGAATCATGAATCGAATCATGAATTATGAATCATGAATTGAATCATGAATCATTAATCATGAATCATGAATTGAATCATAAATCAAATCATGAATCATGAATCAAGAATCATGAATCGAATCATGAATCATGAATTGAATCATGAATCATGAATCATGAATTGAATCATGAATCATGAATCGAATCATGAATCATGAATCATGAATCGAATCATGAATCATGAATTGAATCATTAATTGAATCATGAATTGAATCATGAATCATGAATTTAATCATGAATTGAATCATGAATTGAATCATGAATCATGAATTGAATCATGAATCATGAATCATAAATTGAATCATGAATCATTAATTGAATCATGAATGGAATCATGAACCATGAATTGAACCATGAATTGAATCTTGAATCATGAATTGAATCATGAATCATGAATCATGAATCATGAATTGAATCATGAATCATGAATTGAAGCATGAATCATGAATCATGAATCGAATCATGAATCATGAATCGAATCATGAATCATGAATCATAATTTAAATCATGAATTGCATCATGAATCGAATCATGAATCATGAATCATGAATTGAATCATGAATCATGAATTGAATCATGAATCATGAACTGAATCAGTAATCGAATCATGAATCAAATCATGAATCATGAATTGAATCATGAATCATAATTTGAATCATGAATCATGAATTGAGTTACGAATCATGAATTGATTCATGAATCATGAATCATGAATTGAATCATGAATCATGAATTATGAATCATGAATTGAATCATGAATCATGAATTGAATCCTGAATCATGAATTGAATCATGAATCATAAATTATAAATCATGAATTAAATCATGAATCATGAATCATGAATCATGAATTGAATCATAAATCATGAATCATGAATTGAATCATGAATCATGAATCATGAATCATGAATTGAATCAGGAATCGAATCATAAATTGAATCATGAATCATGAATTGAATCATGAATCATGAATTGAATTATGAATCGAATCATGAATTGAGTCATGAATCATGAATCATGAATTAAATCATGAATCATGAATTGAATCATGAATCATGAATCATGAATCATGAATCATAAATCGAATCATGAATGGAATCATGAACGGAATCATGTATTATGAATTGAATCATGAATTGAATCATGAATTGAATTATGAATCATGAATTGAATCATGAATTAAATCATGAATTTAATCATGAATCATGAATTAAATCATGAATCATAAATTGAATCATGAATCATGAATCATAAATTGAATCATGAATCATGAATTGAATCATGAATCGAATCATGAATTGAATCATGAATCATGAATCATGAATCATGAATTGAATCATGAATTATGAATCATGAATTGAATCATGAATCATGAATTATGAATCATGAATTAAATCATGAATCATGAATTGAATCATGAATTGAATCATGAATTGAATCATGAATTGAATCATGAATCATGAATTTAATCATGAATCATGAATCATAAACTGAATCATGAATCATGAATTGAATCATGAATTGAATCATGAACCATGAATTGAATCATGAATTGAATCATGAATCATGAATTGAATCATGAATCATGAATTGAATCATGAATCATGAATCATGATTCATGAATTGAATCATGAATCATGAATTGAATCATGAATTATGAACTGAATCAGTAATCAAATCATGAATTGAATCATGAATCATGAATTGAATCATGAATCATAATTTGAATCATGAATCATGAATTGAGTTATGAATCATGAATTGAATCATGAATCATGAATTGAATCATGAATCATAAATTATAAATCATGATTTGAATCTTGAATCATGAATCATGAATCATGAATTGAATCATAAATCATGAATCATGAATTGAATCATGAATCATGAATCATAAATTGAATCATGCATCATGAATTGAATCAGGAATCATGAATTGAATCATGAATCATGAATTGAAACATGAATCATGAATTGAATCATGAATCTTGAATCATGTATCATGAATTGAATCATGAGTCATGAATCATAAATCGAATCATGAATCATGAATTGAATTATGAATCGAATCATGAATTGAGTCATGAATCATGAATTGAATCATGAATCATGAATTATGAATCATGAATTAAATCATGAATCATGAATTGAATCATGAATCATGAATCATGAATCATAAATCGAATTATGAATGCAATCATGAATGGAATCATGAATCATGAATTGAATCATGAATCATGAATTGAATCATGAATTGAATTATGAATCATGAATTGAATCATGAATTAAATCATGGATTTAATCATGAATCATGAATTGAATCATGAATCATGAATCATAAATCGAATTATGAATCATGAATTGAATCATGAATAGAATCATGAATTGAATCATGAGTCATGAATCATGAATTGAATCATGAATTATGAATCATGAATTGAATCATGAATCATGAATTGAATCATGAATCATGAATTGAATCATAAATCATGAATCATGAATTGAATCATAAATCATGAATCATGAATCATGAAATGAATCATGAATCATGAATCGAATCATGAATCATGAATTATGAATCATGAATTGAATCATGAATCATGAATAATGAATTGAATCATGAATTTAGTCATGAATCATATATTGAATCATAAATCATGAATCATGAATTGAATCATAAATCATGAATCATGAATCATGAATCATAAATTGAATCATGAATCATGAATCATGAATTAAATCATGAATTGAATCATGAATCATTAATCATGAATCATGAATTGAATCATGCATCATGAATTGAATCATGAATCATGAATCGAATCATGAATTATGAATCATGAATTGAATCATGAATCATTAATCATGAATCATAAATTGAATCATGAATCAAATCATGAATCAAGAATCATGAATCATGAATCGAATCATGAATCATGAATTGAATCATGAATCATGAATCGAATCATGAATCATGAATTGAATCATGAATTGAATCATGAATTGAATCATGAATCATGAATTGAATCATGAATTGAATCATGAATTGAATCATGAATCATGAATCATAAATTGAATCATGAATCATGAATTGAATCATGAATGGAATCATGAACCATGAATTGAATCATGAATTCAATCATGAATCATGAATTGAATCATGAATCATGAATCATGAATTGAATCATGAATCATGAATTGAAGCATGAATCATGAATCATGAATCGAATCATGAATCATGAATCGAATCATGAATCATGAATCATGAATCAAATCATGAATTGAATCATGAATCGAATCATGAATCATGATTCATGAATCTAATCATGAATCATGAATTGAATCATGAATCATGAATTGAATCATGAATCATAATTTGAATCATGAATCATTAATTGAGTTACGAATCATGAATTGATTCATGAATCATGAATTATGAATCATGAATTGAATCATGAATCATAAATTGAATCATGAATCATGAATTATGAATCATGAATTGAATCATGAATCATAAATTGAATCATGAATCATGAATTGAATCATGAATCATAAATTATGAATCATGAATTGAATCATGAATCATGAATCATGAATCATGAATTGAATCATAAATTATGAATTGAAACATGAATCATGAATTGAATCATGAATCTTGAATTGAATCATGAATCTTGAATCATGTATCATGAATTGAATCATGAGTCATGAATCATAAATCGAATCATGAATCATGAATTGAATTATGAATCGAATCATGAATTGAGTCATGAATCATGAATTGAATCATGAATCATGAATTATGAATCATGAATTAAATCATGAATCATGAATTGAATCATGAATCATGAATCATGAATCATAAATCGAATCATGAATGCAATCATGAATGGAATCATGAATCATGAATTGAATCATGAATTGAATTATGAATCATGAATTGAATCATGAATTAAATCATGGATTTAATCATGAATCATGAATTGAATCATGAATCATGAATCATAAATCGAATTATGAATCATGAATTGAATCATGAATAGAATCATGAATTGAATCATGAATCATGAATCATGAATCATGAATTGAATCATGAATCATGAATTGAATCATGAATTGAATCATGAATCATGAATTGAATCATAAATCATGAATCATGAATCATGAATCATGAATCATGAAATGAATCATGAATCATGAATCATGAATCATGAATCGAATCATGAATCATGAATTATGAATCATGAATTGAATAATGAATCATGAATCATGAATTGAATCATGAATTTAGTCATGAATCATGAATTGAATCATAAATCATGAATCATGAATTGAATCATAAATCATGAATCATGAATCATGAATCATAAATTGAATCATGAATCATGAATCATGAATTGAATCATGAATCATTAATCATGAATCATGAATTGAATCATGCATCATGAATTGAATCATGAATCATGAATCGAATCATGAATTATGAATCATGAATTGAATCATGAATCATTAATCATGAATCATAAATTGAATCATGAATCAAATCACGAATCAAGAATCAAGAATCATGAATCGAATCATGAATCATGAATTGAATCATGAATCATGAATCATGAATCGAATCATGAATCATGAATTGAATCATGAATTGAATCATGAATTGAATCATGAATCATGAATTGAATCATGAATTGAATCATGAATTGAATCATGATTCATGAATCATAAATTGAATCATGAATCATGAATTGAATCATGAATGGAATCATGAACCATGAATTGAATCATGAATTCAATCATGAATCATGAATTGAATCATGAATCATGAATCATGAATCATGAATTGAATCATGAATCATGAATTGAAGCATGAATCATGAATCATGAATCGAATCATGAATCATGAATCGAATCATGAATCATGAATCATGAATCAAATCATGAATTGAATCATGAATCAAATCATGAATCATGATTCATGAATCTAATCATGAATCATGAATTGAATCATGAATCATGAATTGAATCATGAATCATAATATGAATCATGAATCATGAATTGAGTTACGAATCATGAATTGATTCATGAATCATGAATTATGAATCATGAATTGAATCATGAATCATAAATTGAATCATGAATCATGAATTATGAATCATGAATTGAATCATGAATCATAAATTGAATCATGAATCATGAATTGAATCATGAATCATAAATTATGAATCATGAATTGAATCATGAATCATGAATTGAATCATAAATTATGAATCATGTATTAAATCATGAATCATGAATCATGAATTGAATCATGCATCATGAATTGAATCAGGAATCGAATCATGAATTGAATCATGAATCATGAATTGAATCATGAATCATGAATTGAATCATGAATCATGAATCATGTATCATGAATTGAATCATGAGTCATGAATCATAAATCGAATCATGAATCATGAATTGAATTATGAATCGAATCATGAATTGAGTCATGAATCATAAATTTAATCATGAATCATGAATTATGAATCATAATTTAAATCATGAATCATGAATTGAATCATGAATCATGAATCATGAATCATAAATCGAATTATGAATGGAATCATGAATGGAATCATGAATCATGAATTGAATCATGAATTGAATCATGAATTGAATTATGAATCATGAATTGAATCATGAATTAAATCATAAATTTAATCATGAATCATGAATTGAATCATGAATCATGAATCATAAATCGAATCATGAATCATGAATTGAATGATGAATCGAATCATGAATCAAATCATGAATTGAATCATGAATTATGAATCATGAATTGAAGCATGAATCATGAATTGAATCATGAATCATGAATCATTAATTGAATCATGAATTGAATCATGAATCATGAATCATGAATCATGAATTGAATCATGAATCATGAATCATAAATTGAATCATGAATCATGAATTGAATCATGAATCATGAATTATGAATCATGAATTGAATCATGAATCATAAATTGAATCATGAATCATGAATTGAATCATGAATCATGAATTGAATAATGAATTGAATCATAAATCATGAATCATGAATTGAATCATGAATCATGAATCATGAATTGAATCATGAATCATAAATCGAATCATGAATCATGAATTGAATTATGAATCGAATCATGAATTGAGTCATGAATCATAAATTGAATCATGAATCATGAATTATGAATCATGAATTGAATCATGAATCATGAATTGAATCATGAATCATGAATCATGAATCATAAATCGAATCATGAATCATGAATGGAATCATGAATCATGAATTGAATCATGAATCATGAATTGAATCATGAATTGAATCTTGAATCATGAATTGAATCATGAATTGAATCATGAATCATGAATTGAATCATGAATCATGAAATGAATCATGAATCATGAATCATAAATCGAATCATGAATCATGAATTATGAATCATGAATTGAATCATGAATCATGAATTAAAACATGAATCATGAAATGAATCATGAATCATGAATCGAATCATGAATCATGAATTATGAATCATGAATTGAATCATGAATCATGAATCATGAATTGAATCATGAATTGAGTCATGAATCATGAATTGAATCATTTATCATGAATCATGAATCATAAATTGAATCATGAATCATGAATCATGAATTAAATCATGAATTGAATCATGAATCATGAATTAAATCATGAATCATGAATCGAATCATGAATTATGAATCATGAATTGAATCATGAATCATTAATCATGAATCATGAATTGAATCATGAATCAAATCATGAATCATGAATCAAGAATCATGAATCGAATCATGAATCATGAATTGAATCATGAATCATGAATCATGAATTGAATCATGAATCATAAATCGAATCATGAATCATGAATCATGAATCGAATCATGAATCATGAATTGAATCATTAATTGAATCATGAATTGAATCATGAATCATGAATTGAATCATGAATCATGAATTGAATCATGAATCATGAATCATAAATTGAATCATGAATCATTAATTGAATCATGAATGGAATCATGAACCATGAATTCAATCATGAATTGAATCATGAATCATGAATTGAATCATGAATCATGAATCATGAATCATGAATTGAATCATGAATCATGAATTGAAGCATGAATCATGAATCGAATCATGAATCATGAATCGAATCATGAATCATGAATCATGAATCAAATCATGAATTGAATCATGAATCGAATCATGAATCATGAATCATGAAGTGAATCATGAATCATGAATCATGAACTGAATCAGTAATCAAATCATGAATTGAATCATGAATCATGAATTGAATCATGAATCATAATTTGAATCATGAATCATGAATTGAGTTACGAATCATGAATTGATTCATGAATCATGAATCATGAATTGAATCATGAATCATGAATTATGAATCATGAATTGAATCATGAATCATGAATTGAATCATGAATCATGAATTGAATCATGAATCATAAATTATAAATCATGAATTGAATCATGAATCATGAATCATGAATCATGAATTGAATCATAAATCATGAATCATGAATTGAATCATGAATCATGAATCATGAATCATGAATTGAATCATGCATCATGAATTGAATCAGGAATCGAATCATGAATTGAATCATGAATCATGAATTGAATCATGAATCATGAATTGAATCATGAATCATGAATCATGTATCATGAATTGAATCATGAGTCATGAATCATAAATCGAATCATGAATCATGAATTGAATTATGAATCGAATCATGAATTGAGTCATGAATCATGAATCATGAATTGAATCATGAATCATGAATTGAATCATGAATCATGAATCATGAATCATGAATCATAAATCGAATCATGAATGGAATCATGAACGGAATCATGTATTATGAATTGAATCATGAATTGAATCATGAATTGAATTATGAATCATGAATTGAATCATGAATTAAATCATGAATTTAATCATGAATCATGAATTAAATCATGAATCATAAATTGAATCATGAATCATGAATCATAAATTGAATCATGAATCATAAATCGAATCATGAATCATGAATTGAATTATGAATCGAATCATGAATTGAGTCATGAATCATAAATTGAATCATGAATCATGAATTATGAATCATGAATTGAATCATGAATCATGAATTGAATCATGAATCATGAATCATGAATCATAAATCGAATCATGAATCATGAATGGAATCATGAATCATGAATCATGAATTGAATCATGAATCATGAATTGAATCATGAATTGAATCTTGAATCATGAATTGAATCATGAATTGAATCATCATTCATGAATTGAATCATGAATCATGAAATGAATCATGAATCATGAATCATAAATCGAATCATGAATCATGAATTATGAATCATGAATTGAATCATGAATCATGAATTAAAACATGAATCATGAAATGAATCATGAATCATGAATCGAATCATGAATCATGAATTATGAATCATGAATTGAATCATGAATCATGAATCATGAATTGAATCATGAATTGAGTCATGAATCATGAATTGAATCATTTATCATGAATCATGAATCATAAATTGAATCATGAATCATGAATCATGAATTAAATCATGAATTGAATCATGAATCATGAATTAAATCATGAATCATGAATCGAATCATGAATTATGAATCATGAATTGAATCATGAATCATTAATCATGAATCATGAATTGAATCATGAATCAAATCATGAATCATGAATCAAGAATCATGAATCGAATCATGAATCATGAATTGAATCATGAATCATGAATCATGAATTGAATCATGAATCATAAATCGAATCATGAATCATGAATCGAATCATGAATCATGAATTGAATCATTAATTGAATCATGAATTGAATCATGAATCATGAATTGAATCATGAATTGAATCATGAATTGAATCATGAATTGAATCATGAATCATGAATTGAATCATGAATCATGAATCATAAATTGAATCATGAATCATTAATTGAATCATGAATGGAATCATGAACCATGAATTCAATCATGAATTGAATCATGAATCATGAATTGAATCATGAATCATGAATCATGAATCATGAATTGAATCATGAATCATGAATTGAAGCATGAATCATGAATCATGAATCGAATCATGAATCATGAATCGAATCATGAATCATGAATCATGAATCAAATCATGAATTGAATCATGAATCGAATCATGAATCATGAATCATGAAGTGAATCATGAATCATGAATTGAATCATGAATCATGAACTGAATCAGTAATCGAATCATGAATTGAATCATGAATCATGAATTGAATCATGAATCATAATTTGAATCATGAATCATGAATTGAGTTACGAATCATGAATTGATTCATGAATCATGAATCATGAATTGAATCATGAATCATGAATTATGAATCATGAATTGAATCATGAATCATGAATTGAATCATGAATCATGAATTGAATCATGAATCATAAATTATAAATCATGAATTGAATCATGAATCATGAATCATGAATCATGAATTGAATCATAAATCATGAATCATGAATTGAATCATGAATCATGAATCATGAATCATGAATTGAATCATGCATCATGAATTGAATCAGGAATCGAATCATGAATTGAATCATGAATCATGAATTGAATCATGAATCATGAATTGAATCATGAATCATGAATCATGTATCATGAATTGAATCATGAGTCATGAATCATAAATCGAATCATGAATCATGAATTGAATTATGAATCGAATCATGAATTGAGTCATGAATCATGAATCATGAATTGAATCATGAATCATGAATTGAATCATGAATCATGAATCATGAATCATGAATCATAAATCGAATCATGAATGGAATCATGAACGGAATCATGTATTATGAATTGAATCATGAATTGAATCATGAATTGAATTATGAATCATGAATTGAATCATGAATTAAATCATGAATTTAATCATGAATCATGAATTAAATCATGAATCATAAATTGAATCATGAATCATGAATCATAAATTGAATCATGAATCATGAATTGAATCATGAATTGAATCATGAATTGAATCATGAATCATGAATCATGAATCATGAATTGAATCATGAATTATGAATCATGAATTGAATCATGAATCATGAATTATGAATCATGAATTAAATCATGAATCATGAATTGAATCATGAATTGAATCATGAATTGAATCATGAATCATGAATTTAATCATGAATCATGAATCATAAACTGAATCATGAATCATGAATTGAATCATGAATTGAATCATGAACCATGAATTGAATCATGAATTGAATCATGAATCATGAATTGAATCATGAATCATGATTCATGATTCATGAATTGAATCATGAATCATGAATTGAATCATGAATTATGAACTGAATCAGTAATCAAATCATGAATTGAATCATGAATCATGAATTGAATCATGAATCATAATTTGAATCATGAATCATGAATTGAGTTATGAATCATGAATTGAATCATGAATCATGAATTGAATCATGAATCATAAATTATAAATCATGATTTGAATCATGAATCATGAATCATGAATCATGAATTGAATCATAAATCATGAATCATGAATTGAATCATGAATCATGAATCATAAATTGAATCATGCATCATGAATTGAATCAGGAATCGAATCATGAATTGAATCATGAATCATGAATTGAAACATGAATCATGAATTGAATCATGAATCTTGAATCATGTATCATGAATTGAATCATGAGTCATGAATCATAAATCGAATCATGAATCATGAATTGAATTATGAATCGAATCATGAATTGAGTCATGAATCATGAATTGAATCATGAATCATGAATTATGAATCATGAATTAAATCATGAATCATGAATTGAATCATGAATCATGAATCATGAATCATAAATCGAATCATGAATGGAATCATAAATGGAATCATGAATCATGAATTGAATCATGAATTGAATTATGAATCATGAATTGAATCATGAATTAAATCATGAATTTATTCATGAATCATGAATTGAATCATGAATCATAAATCGAATTATGAATCATGAATTGAATCATGAATAGAATCATGAATTGAATCATGAATCATGAATCATGAATCATGAATTGAATCATGAATTATGAATCATGAATTGAATCATGAATCATGAATTGAATCATGAATCATGAATTATGAATCATGAATTGAATCATGAATCATGAATTGAATCATAAATCATGAATCATGAATTGAATCATAAATCATGAATCATGAATCATGAATCATGAAATGAATCATGAATCATGAATCATGAATCGAATCATGAATCATGAATTATGAATCATGAATTGAATCATGAATCATGAATCATGAATTGAATCATGAATTTAGTCATGAATCATAAATTGAATCATAAATCATGAATCATGAATTGAATCAGAAATCATGAACCATAAATTGAATCATGAATCATGAATCATGAATTAAATCATGAATTGAATCATGAATCATTAATCATGAATCATGAATTGAATCATGCATCATGAATTGAATCATGAATCATGAATCGAATCATGAATTATGAATCATGAATTGAATCATGAATCATTAGTCATGAATTATGAATTGAATCATGAATCAAATCATGAATCAAGAATCAAGAATCATGAATCGAATCATGAATCATGAATTGAATCATGAATCATGAATCATGAATCGAATCATGAATCATGAATCATGAATTGAATCATGAATTGAATCATGAATTGAATCATGAATCATGAATTGAATCATGAATTGAATCATGAATTGAATCATGAATCATGAATTGAATCATGAATCATGAATCATAAATTGAATCATGAATCATGAATTGAATCATGAATGGAATCATGAACCATGAATTGAATCATGAATTCAATCATGAATCATGAATTGAATCATGAATCATGAATCATGAATCATGAATTGAATCATGAATCATGAATTGAAGCATGAATCATGAATCATTAATCGAATCATGAATCATGAATCGAATCATGAATCATGAATCATGAATCAAATCATGAATTGAATCATGAATTGAATCATGAATCATGATTCATGAATCTAATCATGAATCATGAATTGAATCATGAATCATAATTTGAATCATGAATCATAATTTGAATCATGAATCATGAATTGAGTTACGAATCATGAATTGATTCATGAATCATGAATTATGAATCATGAATTGAATCATGAATCATAAATTGAATCATGAATCATGAATTATGAATCATGAATTGAATCATGAATCATAAATTGAATCATGAATCATGAATTGAATCATGAATCATAAATTATGAATCATGAATTGAATCATGAATCATGAATCATGAATCATGAATTGAATCATAAATTATGAATCATGAATTAAATCATAAATCATGAATCATGAATCATGAATTAAATCATGCATCATGAATTGAATCAGGAATCGAATCATGAATTGAATCATGAATCATGAGTTGAATCATAAATCATGAATCATGAATCATGAATTGAATCATGAATCATGAATTATGAATTGAATCATGTATCATGAATTGAATCAGGAATCGAATAATGAATTGAATCATGAATCATGAATTAAATCATGAATCATGAATTGAATCATGAATCATGAATCATGTATCATGAATTGAATCATGAATCATGAATCATGAATTGAATCATGAATCATGAATTGAATCATAAATCATGAATCATGAATCATGAATTGAATAATGAATCATGAATTGAATCAGGAATCGAATCATGAATTGAATCATGAATCATGAGTTGAATCATAAATCATGAATCATGAATTGAATCATGAATCATGAATTATGAATTGAATCATGTATCATGAATTGAATCAGGAATCGAATAATGAATTGAATCATGAATCATGAATTGAATTATGAATCATGAATTGAATCATGAATCATGAATCATGTATCATGAATTGAATCATGAATCATGAATCATAAATCGAATCATGAATCATGAATTCAATTATGAATCGAATCATTAATTGAGTCATGAATCATGAATTGAATCATGAATAATGAATTATGAATCATGAATTGAATCATGAATCATGAATTGAATCATGAATCATGAATCATGAATCATAAATCAAATCATGAATCATGAATGGAATCATGAATCATGAATCATGAATTGAATCATGAATCATGAATTGAATCATGAATTGAATCTTGAATCATGAATTGAATCATAAATTGAATCATGAATCATGAATTGAATCATGAATCATGAAATGAATCATGAATCATGAATCTTAAATCGAATCATGAATCATGAATTATGAATCATGAATTGAATCATGAATCATGAATTAAAACATGAATCATGAATTAAAACATGAATCATGAAATGAATCATTAAATCATGAATCGAATCATGAATCATGAATTATGAATCATGAATTGAATCATGAATCATGAATTGAATCATGAATTGAGTCATGAATCATGAATTGAATCATAAATCATGAATCATGAATCATAAATTGAATCATGAATCATGAATCATGAATTAAATCATGAATTGAATCATGAATCATGAATTAAATCATGAATCATTATTCGAATCATAAATTATGAATCATGAATTGAATCATGAATCATTAATCATGAATCATGAATTGAATCATGAATCAAATCATGAATCATGAATCAAGAATCATGAATCGAATCATGAATCATGAATTGAATCATGAATCATGAATCATGAATTGAATCATGAATCATGAATCGAATCATGAATCATGAATCATGAATCGAATCATGAATCATGAATTGAATCATTAATTGAATCATGAATCTAATCATGAATTGAATCATGAATTGAATCATGAATCATGAATTGAATCATGAATCATGAATCATAAATTGAATCATGAATCATTAATTTAATCATGAATGGAATCATGAACCATGAATTGAATCATGAATCATGAATCATAAATTGAATCATGCATCATGAACTGAATCAGGAATCGAATCATGAATTGAATCATGAATCATGAATTGAAACATGAATCATGAATTGAATCATGAATCTTGAATCATGTATCATGAATTGAATCATGAGTCATGAATCATAAATCGAATCATGAATCATGAATTGAATTATGAATCGAATCATGAATTGAGTCATGAATCATGAATTGAATCATGAATCATGAATTATGAATCATGAATTAAATCATGAATCATGAATTGAATCATGAATCATGAATCATGAATCATAAATCGAATCATGAATGGAATCATAAATGGAATCATGAATCATGAATTGAATCATGAATTGAATTATGAATCATGAATTGAATCATGAATTAAATCATGAATTTATTCATGAATCATGAATTGAATCATGAATCATAAATCGAATTATGAATCATGAATTGAATCATGAATAGAATCATGAATTGAATCATGAATCATGAATCATGAATCATGAATTGAATCATGAATTATGAATCATGAATTGAATCATGAATCATGAATTGAATCATGAATCATGAATTATGAATCATGAATTGAATCATGAATCATGAATTGAATCATAAATCATGAATCATGAATTGAATCATAAATCATGAATCATGAATCATGAATCATGAAATGAATCATGAATCATGAATCATGAATCGAATCATGAATCATGAATTATGAATCATGAATTGAATCATGAATCATGAATCATGAATTGAATCATGAATTTAGTCATGAATCATAAATTGAATCATAAATCATGAATCATGAATTGAATCAGAAATCATGAATCAGAAATCATGAATCATAAATTGAATCATGAATCATGAATCATGAATTAAATCATGAATTGAATCATGAATCATTAATCATGAATCATGAATTGAATCATGCATCATGAATTGAATCATGAATCATGAATCGAATCATGAATTATGAATCATGAATTGAATCATGAATCATTAGTCATGAATTATGAATTGAATCATGAATCAAATCATGAATCAAGAATCAAGAATCATGAATCGAATCATGAATCATGAATTGAATCATGAATCATGAATTGAATCATGAATCATGAATCATAAATTGAATCATGAATCATGAATTGAATCATGAATGGAATCATGAACCATGAATTGAATCATGAATTCAATCATGAATCATGAATTGAATCATGAATCATGAATCATGAATCATGAATTGAATCATGAATCATGAATTGAAGCATGAATCATGAATCATTAATCGAATCATGAATCATGAATCGAATCATGAATCATGAATCATGAATCAAATCATGAATTGAATCATGAATTGAATCATGAATCATGATTCATGAATCTAATCATGAATCATGAATTGAATCATGAATCATAATTTGAATCATGAATCATAATTTGAATCATGAATCATGAATTGAGTTACGAATCATGAATTGATTCATGAATCATGAATTATGAATCATGAATTGAATCATGAATCATAAATTGAATCATGAATCATGAATTATGAATCATGAATTGAATCATGAATCATAAATTGAATCATGAATCATGAATTGAATCATGAATCATAAATTATGAATCATGAATTGAATCATGAATCATGAATCATGAATCATGAATTGAATCATAAATTATGAATCATGAATTAAATCATAAATCATGAATCATGAATCATGAATTAAATCATGCATCATGAATTGAATCAGGAATCGAATCATGAATTGAATCATGAATCATGAGTTGAATCATAAATCATGAATCATGAATCATGAATTGAATCATGAATCATGAATTATGAATTGAATCATGTATCATGAATTGAATCAGGAATCGAATAATGAATTGAATCATGAATCATGAATTGAATCATGAATCATGAATTGAATCATGAATCATGAATCATGTATCATGAATTGAATCATGAATCATGAATCATGAATTGAATCATGAATCATGAATTGAATCATAAATCATGAATCATGAATCATGAATTGAATAATGAATCATGAATTGAATCAGGAATCGAATCATGAATTGAATCATGAATCATGAGTTGAATCATAAATCATGAATTGAATCATGAATCATGAATTATGAATTGAATCATGTATCATGAATTGAATCAGGAATCGAATAATGAATTGAATCATGAATCATGAATTGAATTATGAATCATGAATTGAATCATGAATCATGAATCATGTATCATGAATTGAATCATGAATCATGAATCATAAATCGAATCATGAATCATGAATTCAATTATGAATTGAATCATTAATTGAGTCATGAATCATGAATTGAATCATGAATAATGAATTATGAATCATGAATTGAATCATGAATCATGAATTGAATCATGAATCATGAATCATGAATCATAAATCAAATCATGAATCATGAATGGAATCATGAATCATGAATCATGAATTGAATCATGAATCATGAATTGAATCATGAATTGAATCTTGAATCATGAATTGAATCATAAATTGAATCATGAATCATGAATTGAATCATGAATCATGAAATGAATCATGAATCATGAATCTTAAATCGAATCATGAATCATGAATTATGAATCATGAATTGAATCATGAATCATGAATTAAAACATGAATCATGAATTAAAACATGAATCATGAAATGAATCATTAAATCATGAATCGAATCATGAATCATGAATTATGAATCATGAATTGAATCATGAATCATGAATTGAATCATGAATTGAGTCATGAATCATGAATTGAATCATAAATCATGAATCATGAATCATAAATTGAATCATGAATCATGAATCATGAATTAAATCATGAATTGAATCATGAATCATGAATTAAATCATGAATCATTATTCGAATCATAAATTATGAATCATGAATTGAATCATGAATCATGAATTTAATCATGAATTGAATCATGAATCATGAATTGAATCATGAATCATGAATCATAAATTGAATCATGAATCATTAATTGAATCATGAATGGAATCATGAACCATGAATTCAATCATGAATTGAATCATGAATCATGAATTGAATCATGAATCATGAATCATGAATCATGAATTGAATCATGAATCATGAATTGAATCATGAATCATGAATTGAAGCATGAATCATGAATCGAATCATGAATCATGAATCGAATCATGAATCATGAATCATGAATCAAATCATGAATTGAATCATGAATCGAATCATGAATCATGAATCATGAAGTGAATCATGAATCATGAATTGAATCATGAATCATGAACTGAATCAGTAATCAAATCATGAATTGAATCATGAATCATGAATTGAATCATGAATCATAATTTGAATCATGAATCATGAATTGAGTTACGAATCATGAATTGATTCATGAATCATGAATCATGAATTGAATCATGAATCATGAATTATGAATCATGAATTGAATCATGAATCATGAATTGAATCATGAATCATGAATTGAATCATGAATCATAAATTATAAATCATGAATTGAATCATGAATCATGAATTAAAACATGAATCATGAATTAAAACATGAATCATGAAATGAATCATTAAATCATGAATCGAATCATGAATCATGAATTATGAATCATGAATTGAATCATGAATCATGAATTGAATCATGAATTGAGTCATGAATCATGAATGGAATCATAAATCATGAATCATGAATCATAAATTGAATCATGAATCATGAATCATGAATTAAATCATGAATTGAATCATGAATCATGAATTAAATCATGAATCATTATTCGAATCATAAATTATGAATCATGAATTGAATCATGAATCATTAATCATGAATCATGAATTGAATCATGAATCAAATCATGAATCATGAATCAAGAATCATGAATCGAATCATGAATCATGAATTGAATCATGAATCATGAATCATGAATTGAATCATGAATCATGAATCAAATCATGAATCATGAATCGAATCATGAATCATGAATTGAATCATTAATTGAATCATGAATCTAATCATGAATTGAATCATGAATTGAATCATGAATCATGAATTGAATCATGAATCATGAATCATAAATTGAATCATGAATCATTAATTTAATCATGAATGGAATCATGAACCATGAATTGAATCATGAATTGAATCATGAATCATGAATTGAATCATGAATCATGAATCATGAATTGAATCATGAATCATGAATTGAAGCATGAATCATGAATCATGAATCGAATCATGAATCATGAATCATGAATCAAATCATGAATTGAATCATGAATCGAATCATGAATCATGAATCATGAATTGAATCATGAATCATGAATTGAATCATGAATCATGAACTGAATCAGTAATCGAATCATGAATTGAATCATGAATCATGAATTGAATCATGAATCATAATTTGAATCATGAATCATGAATTGAGTTACGAATCATGAATTGATTCATGAATCATGAATCATGAATTGAATCATGAATCATGAATTATGAATCATGAATTGAATCATGAATCATGAATTGAATCATGAATCATGAATTGAATCATGAATCATAAATTATAAATCATGAATTGAATCATGAATCATGAATTGAATCATAAATCATGAATCATGAATTGAATCATGAATCATGAATCATGAATTGAATCATGCATCATGAATTGAATCAGGAATCAAATTATGAATTGAATCATGAATCATGAATTGAATCATGAATCATGAATTGAATCATGAATCATGAATCATGAATTGAATCATGAATCATGAATCATGTATCATGAATTGAATCATGAGTCATGAATCATAAATCGAATCATGAATCATGAATTGAATTATGAATCGAATCATGAATTGAGTCATGAATCATGAATCATGAATTGAATCATGAATCATGAATTGAATCATGAATCATGAATCATGAATCATGAATCATAAATCGAATCATAATTGGAATCATGAACGGAATCATGTATTATGAATTGAATCATGAATTGAATCATGAATTTAATTATGAATCATGAATTGAATCATGAATTAAATCATGAATTTAATCATGAATCATGAATTAAATCATGAATCATAAATTGAATCATGAATCATGAATCATAAATTGAATCATGAATTGAATCATGAATCGAATCATGAATTGAATCATGAATCATGAATCATGAATCATGAATTGAATCATGAATTATGAATCATGAATTGAATCATGAATCATGAATTATGAATCATGAATTAAATCATGAATCATGAATTGAATCATGAATTGAATCATGAATCATGAATTGAATCATGAATCATGAAATGAATCATGAATCATGAATCATAAATCGAATCATGAATCATGAATTATGAATCATGAATTGAATCATGAATCATGAATTAAAACATGAATCATGAAATGAATCATGAATCATGAATCGAATCATGAATCATGAATTATGAATCATGAATTGAATCATGAATCATGAATCATGAATTGAATCATGAATTGAGTCATGAATCATGAATTGAATCATTTATCATGAATCATGAATCATAAATTGAATCATGAATCATGAATCATGAATTAAATCATGAATTGAATCATGAATCATGAATTAAATCATGAATCATGAATCGAATCATGAATTATGAATCATGAATTGAATCATGAATCATTAATCATGAATCATGAATTGAATCATGAATCAAATCATGAATCATGAATCAAGAATCATGAATCGAATCATGAATCATGAATTGAATCATGAATCATGAATCATGAATTGAATCATGAATCATAAATCGAATCATGAATCATGAATCATGAATCGAATCATGAATCATGAATTGAATCATTAATTGAATCATGAATTGAATCATGAATCATGAATTTAATCATGAATTGAATCATGAATCATGAATTGAATCATGAATCATGAATCATAAATTGAATCATGAATCATTAATTGAATCATGAATGGAATCATGAACCATGAATTCAATCATGAATTGAATCATGAATCATGAATTGAATCATGAATCATGAATCATGAATCATGAATTGAATCATGAATCATGAATTGAATCATGAATCATGAATTGAAGCATGAATCATGAATCGAATCATGAATCATGAATCGAATCATGAATCATGAATCATGAATCAAATCATGAATTGAATCATGAATCGAATCATGAATCATGAATCATGAAGTGAATCATGAATCATGAATTGAATCATGAATCATGAACTGAATCAGTAATCAAATCATGAATTGAATCATGAATCATGAATTGAATCATGAATCATAATTTGAATCATGAATCATGAATTGAGTTACGAATCATGAATTGATTCATGAATCATGAATCATGAATTGAATCATGAATCATGAATTATGAATCATGAATTGAATCATGAATCATGAATTGAATCATGAATCATGAATTGAATCATGAATCATAAATTATAAATCATGAATTGAATCATGAATCATGAATCATGAATCATGAATTGAATCATAAATCATGAATCATGAATTGAATCATGAATCATGAATCATGAATCATGAATTGAATCATGCATCATGAATTGAATCAGGAATCGAATCATGAATTGAATCATGAATCATGAATTGAATCATGAATCATGAATCATGTATCATGAATTGAATCATGAGTCATGAATCATAAATCGAATCATGAATCATGAATTGAATTATGAATCGAATCATGAATTGAGTCATGAATCATGAATCATGAATTGAATCATGAATCATGAATTGAATCATGAATCATGAATCATGAATCATGAATCATGAATCATAAATCGAATCATGAATGGAATCATGAACGGAATCATGTATTATGAATTGAATCATGAATTGAATCATGAATTGAATTATGAATCATGAATTGAATCATGAATTAAATCATGAATTTAATCATGAATCATGAATTAAATCATGAATCATAAATTGAATCATGAATCATGAATCATAAATTGAATCATGAATCATAAATCGAATCATGAATCATGAATTGAATTATGAATCGAATCATGAATTGAGTCATGAATCATAAATTGAATCATGAATCATGAATTATGAATCATGAATTGAATCATGAATCATGAATTGAATCATGAATCATGAATCATGAATCATAAATCGAATCATGAATCATGAATGGAATCATGAATCATGAATCATGAATTGAATCATGAATCATGAATTGAATCATGAATTGAATCTTGAATCATGAATTGAATCATGAATTGAATCATGAATCATGAATTGAATCATGAATCATGAAATGAATCATGAATCATGAATCATAAATCGAATCATGAATCATGAATTATGAATCATGAATTGAATCATGAATCATGAATTAAAACATCAATCATGAAATGAATCATGAATCATGAATCGAATCATGAATTATGAATCATGAATTGAATCATGAATCATGAATTGAATCATGAATTGAGTCATGAATCATGAATTGAATCATTTATCATGAATCATGAATCATAAATTGAATCATGAATCATGAATCGAATCATGAATTATGAATCATGAATTGAATCATGAATCATTAATCATGAATCATGAATTGAATCATGAATCAAATCATGAATCATGAATCAAGAATCATGAATCGAATCATGAATCATGAATTGAATCATGAATCATGAATCATGAATTGAATCATGAATCATGAATTGAAGCATGAATCATGAATCATGAATCGAATCATGAATCATGAATCGAATCATGAATCATGAATCATGAATCAAATCATGAATTGAATCATGAATCGAATCATGAATCATGAATCATGAAGTGAATCATGAATCATGAATTGAATCATGAATCATGAACTGAATCAGTAATCGAATCATGAATTGAATCATGAATCATGAATTGAATCATGAATCATAATTTGAATCATGAATCATGAATTGAGTTACGAATCATGAATTGATTCATGAATCATGAATCATGAATTGAATCATGAATCATGAATTATGAATCATGAATTGAATCATGAATCATGAATTGAATCATGAATCATGAATTGAATCATGAATCATAAATTATAAATCATGAATTGAATCATGAATCATGAATCATGAATCATGAATTGAATCATAAATCATGAATCATGAATTGAATCATGAATCATGAATCATGAATCATGAATTGAATCATGCATCATGAATTGAATCAGGAATCGAATCATGAATTGAATCATGAATCATGAATTGAATCATGAATCATGAATTGAATCATGAATCATGAATCATGTATCATGAATTGAATCATGAGTCATGAATCATAAATCGAATCATGAATCATGAATTGAATTATGAATCGAATCATGAATTGAGTCATGAATCATGAATCATGAATTGAATCATGAATCATGAATTGAATCATGAATCATGAATCATGAATCATGAATCATAAATCGAATCATGAATGGAATCATGAACGGAATCATGTATTATGAATTGAATCATGAATTGAATCATGAATTGAATTATGAATCATGAATTGAATCATGAATTAAATCATGAATTTAATCATGAATCATGAATTAAATCATGAATCATAAATTGAATCATGAATCATGAATCATAAATTGAATCATGAATCATGAATTGAATCATGAATTGAATCATGAATTGAATCATGAATCATGAATCATGAATTGAATCATGAATTATGAATCATGAATTGAATCATGAATCATGAATTATGAATCATGAATTAAATCATGAATCATGAATTGAATCATGAATTGAATCATGAATTGAATCATGAATTGAATCATGAATCATGAATTTAATCATGAATCATGAATCATAAACTGAATCATGAATCATGAATTGAATCATGAACCATGAATTGAATCATGAATTGAATCATGAATCATGAATTGAATCATGAATCATGATTCATGATTCATGAATTGAATCATGAATCATGAATTGAATCATGAATTATGAACTGAATCAGTAATCAAATCATGAATTGAATCATGAATCATGAATTGAATCATGAATCATAATTTGAATCATGAATCATGAATTGAGTTATGAATCATGAATTGAATCATGAATCATGAATTGAATCATGAATCATAAATTATAAATCATGATTTGAATCATGAATCATGAATCATGAATCATGAATTGAATCATAAATCATGAATCATGAATTGAATCATGAATCATGAATCATAAATTGAATCATGCATCATGAATTGAATCAGGAATCGAATCATGAATTGAATCATGAATCATGAATTGAAACATGAATCATGAATTGAATCATGAATCTTGAATCATGTATCATGAATTGAATCATGAGTCATGAATCATAAATCGAATCATGAATCATGAATTGAATTATGAATCGAATCATGAATTGAGTCATGAATCATGAATTGAATCATGAATCATGAATTATGAATCATGAATTAAATCATGAATCATGAATTGAATCATGAATCATGAATCATGAATCATAAATCGAATCATGAATGGAATCATAAATGGAATCATGAATCATGAATTGAATCATGAATTGAATTATGAATCATGAATTGAATCATGAATTAAATCATGAATTTATTCATGAATCATGAATTGAATCATGAATCATGAATCATAAATCGAATTATGAACCATGAATTGAATCATGAATAGAATCATGAATTGAATCATGAATCATGAATCATGAATCATGAATTGAATCATGAATTATGAATCCTGAATTGAATCATGAATCATGAATTGAATCATGAATCATGAATTATGAATCATGAATTGAATCATGAATCATGAATTGAATCATAAATCATGAATCATGAATTGAATCATAAATCATGAATCATGAATCATGAATCATGAAATGAATCATGAATCATGAATCATGAATCGAATCATGAATCATGAATTATGAATCATGAATTGAATCATGAATCATGAATCATGAATTGAATCATGAATTTAGTCATGAATCATAAATTGAATCATAAATCATGAATCATGAATTGAATCAGAAATCATGAATCAGAAATCATGAATCATAAATTGAATCATGAATCATGAATCATGAATTAAATCATGAATTGAATCATGAATCATTAATCATGAATCATGAATTGAATCATGCATCATGAATTGAATCATGAATCATGAATCGAATCATGAATTATGAATCATGAATTGAATCATGAATCATTAGTCATGAATTATGAATTGAATCATGAATCAAATCATGAATCAAGAATCAAGAATCATGAATCGAATCATGAATCATGAATTGAATCATGAATCATGAATCATGAATCGAATCATGAATCATGAATTGAATCATGAATTGAATCATGAATTGAATCATGAATCATGAATTGAATCATGAATTGAATCATGAATTGAATCATGAATCATGAATTGAATCATGAATCATGAATCATAAATTGAATCATGAATCATGAATTGAATCATGAATGGAATCATGAACCATGAATTGAATCATGAATTCAATCATGAATCATGAATTGAATCATGAATCATGAATCATGAATCATGAATTGAATCATGAATCATGAATTGAAGCATGAATCATGAATCATGAATCGAATCATGAATCATGAATCGAATCATGAATCATGAATCATGAATCAAATCATGAATTGAATCATGAATTGAATCATGAATCATGATTCATGAATCTAATCATGAATCATGAATTGAATCATGAATCATAATTTGAATCATGAATCATAATTTGAATCATGAATCATGAATTGAGTTACGAATCATGAATTGATTCATGAATCATGAATTATGAATCATGAATTGAATCATGAATCATAAATTGAATCATGAATCATGAATTATGAATTATGAATTGAATCATGAATCATAAATTGAATCATGAATCATGAATTGAATCATGAATCATAAATTATGAATCATGAATTGAATCATGAATCATGAATCATGAATCATGAATTGAATCATAAATTATGAATCATGAATTAAATCATGAATCATGAATCATGAATCATGAATTAAATCATGCATCATGAATTGAATCAGGAATCGAATCATGAATTGAATCATGAATCATGAGTTGAATCATAAATCATGAATCATGAATCATGAATTGAATCATGAATCATGAATTATGAATTGAATCATGTATCATGAATTGAATCAGGAATCGAATAATGAATTGAATCATGAATCATGAATTGAATCATGAATCATGAATCATGAATCATGTATCATGAATTGAATCATGAATCATGAATTGAATCATGAATCATGAATTGAATCATAAATCATGAATCATGAATCATGAATTGAATAATGAATCATGAATTGAATCAGGAATCGAATCATGAATTGAATCATGAATCATGAGTTGAATCATAAATCATGAATCATGAATTGAATCATGAATCATGAATTATGAATTGAATCATGTATCATGAATTGAATCAGGAATCGAATAATGAATTGAATCATGAATCATGAATTGAATCATGAATCATGAATTGAATCATGAATCATGAATCATGTATCATGAATTGAATCATGAATCATAAATCGAATCATGAATCATGAATTCAATTATGAATCGAATCATTAATTGAGTCATGAATCATGAATTGAATCATGAATAATGAATTATGAATCATGAATTGAATCATGAATCATGAATTGAATCATGAATCATGAATCATGAATCATAAATCAAATCATGAATCATGAATGGAATCATGAATCATGAATCATGAATTGAATCTTGAATCATGAATTGAATCATAAATTGAATCATGAATCATGAATTGAATCATGAATCATGAAATGAATCATGAATCATAAATCGAATCATGAATCATGAATTATGAATCATGAATTGAATCATGAATCATGAATTAAAACATGAATCATGAATTAAAACATGAATCATGAAATGAATCATTAAATCATGAATCGAATCATGAATCATGAATTATGAATCATGAATTGAATCATGAATCATGAATTGAATCATGAATTGAGTCATGAATCATGAATTGAATCATAAATCATGAATCATGAATCATAAATTGAATCATGAATCATGAATCATGAATTAAATCATGAATTGAATCATGAATCATGAATTAAATCATGAATCATTATTCGAATCATAAATTATGAATCATGAATTGAATCATGAATCATTAATCATGAATCATGAATTGAATCATGAATCAAATCATGAATCATGAATCAAGAATCATGAATCGAATCATGAATCATGAATTGAATCATGAATCATGAATCATGAATTGAATCATGAATTGAATCATTAATTGAATCATGAATCTAATCATGAATTGAATCATGAATTGAATCATGAATCATGAATTGAATCATGAATCATGAATCATAAATTGAATCATGAATCATTAATTTAATCATGAATGGAATCATGAACCATGAATTGAATCATGAATTGAATCATGAATCATGAATTGAATCATGAATCATGAATCATGAATTGAATCATGAATCATGAATTGAAGCATGAATCATGAATCATGAATCGAATCATGAATCATGAATCATGAATCAAATCATGAATTGAATCATGAATCGAATCATGAATCATGAATCATGAATTGAATCATGAATCATGAATTGAATCATGAATCATGAACTGAATCAGTAATCGAATCATGAATTGATTCATGAATCATGAATTGAATCATGAATCATAATTTGAATCATGAATCATGAATTGAGTTACGAATCATGAATTGATTCATGAATCATGAATCATGAATTGAATCATGAATCATGAATTATGAATCATGAATTGAATCATGAATCATGAATTGAATCATGAATCATGAATTGAATCATGAATCATAAATTATAAATCATGAATTGAATCATGAATCATGAATCATGAATCATGAATTGAATCATAAATCATGAATCATGAATTGAATCATGAATCATGAATCATGAATCATGAATTGAATCATGCATCATGAATTGAATCAGGAATCAAATCATGAATTGAATCATGAATCATGAATTGAATCATGAATCATGAATCATGTATCATGAATTGAATCATGAGTCATGAATCATAAATCGAATCATGAATCATGAATTGAATTATGAATCGAATCATGAATTGAGTCATGAATCATGAATCATGAATTGAATCATGAATCATGAATTGAATCATGAATCATGAATCATGAATCATAAATCGAATCATAATTGGAATCATGAACGGAATCATGTATTATGAATTGAATCATGAATTGAATCATGAATTTAATTATGAATCATGAATTGAATCATGAATTAAATCATGAATTTAATCATGAATCATGAATTAAATCATGAATCATAAATTGAATCATGAATCATGAATCATAAATTGAATCATGAATCATGAATCATGAATCATAAATTGAATCATGAATCATGAATTGAATCATGAATCGAATCATGAATTGAATCATGAATCATGAATCATGAATTGAATCATGAATTATGAATCATGAATTGAATCAAGAATCATGAATTATGAATCATGAATTAAATCATGAATCATGAATTGAATCATGAATTGAATCATGAATTGAATCATGAATCATGAATTTAATCATGAATCATGAATCATTAACTGAATCATGAATCATGAATTGAATCATGAATTGAATCATGAACCATGAATTGAATCATAAATTGAATCATGAATCATGAATTGAATCATGAATCATGAATCATGATTCATGAATTGAATCATGAATCATGAATTGAATCATGAATTATGAACTGAATCAGTAATCAAATCATGAATTGAATCATGAATCATGAATCATGAATCATGATTCATGAATTGAATCATGAATCATGAATTGAATCATGAATTATGAACTGAATCAATAATCAAATCATGAATTGAATCATGAATCATGAATTGAATCATGAATCATAATTTGAATCATGAATCATGAATTGAGTTATGAATCATGAATTGAATCATGAATCATGAATTGAATCATGAATCATAAATTATAAATCATGATTTGAATCATGAATCATGAATCATGAATCATGAATTGAATCATAAATCATGAATCATGAATTGAATCATGAATCATGAATCATAAATTGAATCATGCATCATGAATTGAATCAGGAATCGAATCATGAATTGAATCATGAATCATGAATTGAAACATGAATCATGAATTGAATCATGAATCTTGAATCATGTATCATGAATTGAATCATGAGTCATGAATCATAAATCGAATCATGAATCATGAATTGAATTATGAATCGAATCATGAATTGAGTCATGAATCATGAATTGAATCATGAATCATGAATTATGAATCATGAATTAAATCATGAATCATGAATTGAATCATGAATCATGAATCATGAATCATAAATCGAATCATGAATGGAATCATAAATGGAATCATGAATCATGAATTGAATCATGAATTGAATTATGAATCATGAATTGAATCATGAATTAAATCATGAATTTATTCATGAATCATGAATTGAATCATGAATCATGAATCATAAATCGAATTATGAACCATGAATTGAATCATGAATAGAATCATGAATTGAATCATGAATCATGAATCATGAATCATGAATTGAATCATGAATTATGAATCCTGAATTGAATCATGAATCATGAATTGAATCATGAATCATGAATTATGAATCATGAATTGAATCATGAATCATGAATTGAATCATAAATCATGAATCATGAATTGAATCATAAATCATGAATCATGAATCATGAATCATGAAATGAATCATGAATCATGAATCATGAATCGAATCATGAATCATGAATTATGAATCATGAATTGAATCATGAATCATGAATCATGAATTGAATCATGAATTTAGTCATGAATCATAAATTGAATCATAAATCATGAATCATGAATTGAATCAGAAATCATGAATCAGAAATCATGAATCATAAATTGAATCATGAATCATGAATCATGAATTAAATCATGAATTGAATCATGAATCATTAATCATGAATCATGAATTGAATCATGCATCATGAATTGAATCATGAATCATGAATCGAATCATGAATTATGAATCATGAATTGAATCATGAATCATTAGTCATGAATTATGAATTGAATCATGAATCAAATCATGAATCAAGAATCAAGAATCATGAATCGAATCATGAATCATGAATTGAATCATGAATCATGAATCATGAATCGAATCATGAATCATGAATTGAATCATGAATTGAATTATGAATCATGAATTGAATCATGAATTAAATCATGAATTTATTCATGAATCATGAATTGAATCATGAATCATGAATCATAAATCGAATTATGAACCATGAATTGAATCATGAATAGAATCATGAATTGAATCATGAATCATGAATCATGAATCATGAATTGAATCATGAATTATGAATCCTGAATTGAATCATGAATCATGAATTGAATCATGAATCATGAATTATGAATCATGAATTGAATCATGAATCATGAATTGAATCATAAATCATGAATCATGAATTGAATCATAAATCATGAATCATGAATCATGAATCATGAAATGAATCATGAATCATGAATCATGAATCGAATCATGAATCATGAATTATGAATCATGAATTGAATCATGAATCATGAATCATGAATTGAATCATGAATTTAGTCATGAATCATAAATTGAATCATAAATCATGAATCATGAATTGAATCAGAAATCATGAATCAGAAATCATGAATCATAAATTGAATCATGAATCATGAATCATGAATTAAATCATGAATTGAATCATGAATCATTAATCATGAATCTTGAATTGAATCATGCATCATGAATTGAATCATGAATCATGAATCGAATCATGAATTATGAATCATGAATTGAATCATGAATCATTAGTCATGAATTATGAATTGAATCATGAATCAAATCATGAATCAAGAATCAAGAATCATGAATCGAATCATGAATCATGAATTGAATCATGAATCATGAATCATGAATCGAATCATGAATCATGAATTGAATCATGAATTGAATCATGAATTGAATCATGAATCATGAATTGAATCATGAATTGAATCATGAATTGAATCATGAATCATGAATTGAATCATGAATCATGAATCATAAATTGAATCATGAATCATGAATTGAATCATGAATGGAATCATGAACCATGAATTGAATCATGAATTCAATCATGAATCATGAATTGAATCATGAATCATGAATCATGAATCATGAATTGAATCATGAATCATGAATTGAAGCATGAATCATGAATCATGAATCGAATCATGAATCATGAATCGAATCATGAATCATGAATCATGAATCAAATCATGAATTGAATCATGAATTGAATCATGAATCATGATTCATGAATCTAATCATGAATCATGAATTGAATCATGAATCATAATTTGAATCATGAATCATAATTTGAATCATGAATCATGAATTGAGTTACGAATCATGAATTGATTCATGAATCATGAATTATGAATCATGAATTGAATCATGAATCATAAATTGAATCATGAATCATGAATTATGAATTATGAATTGAATCATGAATCATAAATTGAATCATGAATCATGAATTGAATCATGAATCATAAATTATGAATCATGAATTGAATCATGAATCATGAATCATGAATCATGAATTGAATCATAAATTATGAATCATGAATTAAATCATGAATCATGAATCATGAATCATGAATTAAATCATGCATCATGAATTGAATCAGGAATCGAATCATGAATTGAATCATGAATCATGAGTTGAATCATAAATCATGAATCATGAATCATGAATTGAATCATGAATCATGAATTATGAATTGAATCATGTATCATGAATTGAATCAGGAATCGAATAATGAATTGAATCATGAATCATGAATTGAATCATGAATCATGAATCATGAATCATGTATCATGAATTGAATCATGAATCATGAATCATGAATTGAATCATGAATCATGAATTGAATCATAAATCATGAATCATGAATCATGAATTGAATAATGAATCATGAATTGAATCAGGAATCGAATCATGAATTGAATCATGAATCATGAGTTGAATCATAAATCATGAATCATGAATTGAATCATGAATCATGAATTATGAATTGAATCATGTATCATGAATTGAATCAGGAATCGAATAATGAATTGAATCATGAATCATGAATTGAATCATGAATCATGAATTGAATCATGAATCATGAATCATGTATCATGAATTGAATCATGAATCATGAATCATAAATCGAATCATGAATCATGAATTCAATTATGAATCGAATCATTAATTGAGTCATGAATCATGAATTGAATCATGAATAATGAATTATGAATCATGAATTGAATCATGAATCATGAATTGAATCATGAATCATGAATCATGAATCATAAATCAAATCATGAATCATGAATGGAATCATGAATCATGAATCATGAATTGAATCTTGAATCATGAATTGAATCATAAATTGAATCATGAATCATGAATTGAATCATGAATCATGAAATGAATCATGAATCATGAATCATAAATCGAATCATGAATCATGAATTATGAATCATGAATTGAATCATGAATCATGAATTAAAACATGAATCATGAATTAAAACATGAATCATGAAATGAATCATTAAATCATGAATCGAATCATGAATCATGAATTATGAATCATGAATTGAATCATGAATCATGAATTGAATCATGAATTGAGTCATGAATCATGAATTGAATCATAAATCATGAATCATGAATCATAAATTGAATCATGAATCATGAATCATGAATTAAATCATGAATTGAATCATGAATCATGAATTAAATCATGAATCATTATTCGAATCATAAATTATGAATCATGAATTGAATCATGAATCATTAATCATGAATCATGAATTGAATCATGAATCAAATCATGAATCATGAATCAAGAATCATGAATCGAATCATGAATCATGAATTGAATCATGAATCATGAATCATGAATTGAATCATGAATTGAATCATTAATTGAATCATGAATCTAATCATGAATTGAATCATGAATTGAATCATGAATCATGAATTGAATCATGAATCATGAATCATAAATTGAATCATGAATCATTAATTTAATCATGAATGGAATCATGAACCATGAATTGAATCATGAATTGAATCATGAATCATGAATTGAATCATGAATCATGAATCATGAATCATGAATTGAATCATGAATCATGAATTGAAGCATGAATCATGAATCATGAATCGAATCATGAATCATGAATCATGAATCAAATCATGAATTGAATCATGAATCGAATCATGAATCATGAATCATGAATTGAATCATGAATCATGAATTGAATCATGAATCATGAACTGAATCAGTAATCGAATCATGAATTGAATCATGAATCATGAATTGAATCATGAATCATAATTTGAATCATGAATCATGAATTGAGTTACGAATCATGAATTGATTCATGAATCATGAATCATGAATTGAATCATGAATCATGAATTATGAATCATGAATTGAATCATGAATCATGAATTGAATCATGAATCATGAATTGAATCATGAATCATAAATTATAAATCATGAATTGAATCATGAATCATGAATCATGAATCATGAATTGAATCATAAATCATGAATCATGAATTGAATCATGAATCATGAATCATGAATCATGAATTGAATCATGCATCATGAATTGAATCAGGAATAAAATCATGAATTGAATCATGAATCATGAATTGAATCATGAATCATGAATCATGTATCATGAATTGAATCATGAGTCATGAATCATAAATCGAATCATGAATCATGAATTGAATTATGAATCGAATCATGAATTGAGTCATGAATCATGAATCATGAATTGAATCATGAATCATGAATTGAATCATGAATCATGAATCATGAATCATGAATCATAAATCGAATCATAATTGGAATCATGAACGGAATCATGTATTATGAATTGAATCATGAATTGAATCATGAATTTAATTATGAATCATGAATTGAATCATGAATTAAATCATGAATTTAATCATGAATCATGAATTAAATCATGAATCATAAATTGAATCATGAATCATGAATCATAAATTGAATCATGAATCATGAATCATGAATCATAAATTGAATCATGAATCATGAATTGAATCATGAATCGAATCATGAATTGAATCATGAATCATGAATCATGAATCATGAATTGAATCATGAATTATGAATCATGAATTGAATCAAGAATCATGAATTATGAATCATGAATTAAATCATGAATCATGAATTGAATCATGAATTGAATCATGAATTGAATCATGAATTGAATCATGAATCATGAATTTAATCATGAATCATGAATCATAAACTGAATCATGAATCATGAATTGAATCATGAATTGAATCATGAATTGAATCATGAACCATGAATTGAATCATAAATTGAATCATGAATCATGAATTGAATCATGAATCATGAATCATGATTCATGAATTGAATCATGAATCATGAATTGAATCATGAATTATGAACTGAATCAGTAATCAAATCATGAATTGAATCATGAATCATGAATCATGAATCATGATTCATGAATTGAATCATGAATCATGAATTGAATCATGAATTATGAACTGAATCAATAATCAAATCATGAATTGAATCATGAATCATGAATTGAATCATGAATCATAATTTGAATCATGAATCATGAATTGAGTTATGAATCATGAATTGAATCATGAATCATGAATTGAATCATGAATCATAAATTATAAATCATGATTTGAATCATGAATCATGAATCATGAATCATGAATTGAATCATAAATCATGAATCATGAATTGAATCATGAATCATGAATCATAAATTGAATCATGCATCATGAATTGAATCAGGAATCGAATCATGAATTGAATCATGAATCATGAATTGAAACATGAATCATGAATTGAATCATGAATCTTGAATCATGTATCATGAATTGAATCATGAGTCATGAATCATAAATCGAATCATGAATCATGAATTGAATTATGAATCAAATCATGAATTGAGTCATGAATCATGAATTGAATCATGAATCATGAATTATGAATCATGAATTAAATCATGAATCATGAATTGAATCATGAATCATGAATCATGAATCATAAATCGAATCATGAATGGAATCATGAATGGAATCATGAATCATGAATTGAATCATGAATTGAATTATGAATCATGAATTGAATCATGAATTAAATCATGAATTTATTCATGAATCATGAATTGAATCATGAATCATGAATCATAAATCGAATTATGAATCATGAATTGAATCATGAATAGAATCATGAATTGAATCATGAATCATGAATCATGAATCATGAATTGAATCATGAATTATGAATCATGAATTGAATCATGAATCATGAATTGAATCATGAATCATGAATCATGAATCATGAATCATGAAATGAATCATGAATCATGAATCATGAATCGAATCATGAATCATGAATTATGAATCATGAATTGAATCATGAATCATGAATCATGAATTGAATCATGAATCATGAATCATGAATTTAGTCATGAATCATGAATTGAATCATAAATCATGAATCATGAATTGAATCATAAATCATGAATCATGAATTAAATCATGAATTGAATCATGAATCATTAATCATGAATCATGAATTGAATCATGCATCATGAATTGAATCATGAATCATGAATCGAATCATGAATTATGAATCATGAATTGAATCATGAATCATTAATCATGAATCATGAATTGAATCATGAATCAAATCATGAATCAAGAATCAAGAATCATGAATCGAATCATGAATCATGAATTGAATCATGAATCATGAATCATGAATCGAATCATGAATCATGAATTGAATCATGAATTGAATCATGAATTGAATCATGAATCATGAATTGAATCATGAATTGAATCATGAATTGAATCATGAATTGAATCATGAATCATGAATTGAATCATGAATCATGAATCATAAATTGAATCATGAATCATGAATTGAATCATGAATGGAATCATGAACCATGAATTGAATCATGAATTCAATCATGAATCATGAATTGAATCATGAATCATGAATCATGAATCATGAATTGAATCATGAATCATGAATTGAAGCATGAATCATGAATCATGAATCGAATCATGAATCATGAATCATGAATCAAATCATGAATTGAATCATGAATTCAATCATGAATCATGAATTGAATCATGAATCATGAATCATGAATCATGAATTGAATCATGAATCATGAATTGAAGCATGAATCATGAATCATGAATCGAATCATGAATCATGAATCATGAATCAAATCATGAATTGAATCATGAATCGAATCATGAATCATGATTCATGAATCTAATCATGAATCATGAATTGAATCATGAATCATGAATTGAATCATGAATCATAATTTGAATCATGAATCATGAATTGAGTTACGAATCATGAATTGATTCATGAATCATGAATTATGAATCATGAATTGAATCATGAATCATAAATTGAATCATGAATCATGAATTATAAATCATGAATTGAATCATGAATCATAAATTGAATCATGAATCATGAATTGAATCATGAATCATAAATTATGAATCATGAATTGAATCATGAATCATGAATCATGAATCATGAATTGAATCATAAATTATGAATCATGAATTAAATCATGAATCATGAATCATGAATAATGAATTGAATCATGCATCATGAATTGAATCAGGAATCGAATCATGAATTGAATCATGAATCATGAATTGAATCATGAATCATGAATTGAATCATGAATCATGAATCATGTAACATGAATTGAATCATGAGTCATGAATCATAAATCGAATCATGAATCATGAATTGAATTATGAATCGAATCATGAATTGAGTCATGAATCATAAATTGAATCATGAATCATGAATTATGAATCATGAATTGAATCATGAATCATGAATTGAATCATGAATCATGAATCATGAATCATGAATCATAAATCGAATTATGAATGGAATCATGAATGGAATCATGAATCATGAATTGAATCCTGAATTCAATCATGAATTGAATTATGAATCATGAATTGAATCATGAATTAAATCATAAATTTAATCATGAATCATGAATTGAATCATGAATCATAAATCGAATCATGAATCATGAATTGAATCATGAATCGAATCATGAATCGAATCATGAATTGAATCATGAATCATGAATCATGAATCATGAATTGAATCATGAATTATGAATCATTAATTGAATCATGAATTGAATCATGAATCATGAATCATGAATCATGAATCATGAATTGAATCATGAATCATGGATCATAAATTGAATCATGAATCATAAATTGAATCATGAATCATGAATTGAATCATGAATCATGAATTATGAATCATGAATTGAATCATGAATCATAAATTGAATCATGAATCATGAATTGAATCATGAATCATGAATTGAATAATGAATTGAATCATGAATCATGAATCATGAATTGAATCATGAATCATGAATCATGAATTGAATCATGAATCATAAATCGAATCATGAATCATGAATTGAATTATGAATCGAATCATGAATTGAGTCATGAATCATAAATTGAATCATGAATCATGAATTATGAATCATGAATTGAATCATGAATCATGAATTGAATCATGAATCATGAATCATGAATCATGAATCATAAATCGAATCATGAATGGAATCATGAATGGAATCATGAATCATGAATTGAATCATGAATTGAATCATGAATTGAATTATGAATCATGAATTGAATCATGAATTAAATCATGAATTTAATCATGAATCATGAATTGAATCATGAATCATGAATCATAAATCGAATCATGAATCATGAATTGAATTATGAATCATGAATCATGAATTGAATCATGAATCATGAATTGAATCATGAATTTAGTCATGAATCATGAATTGAATCATAAATCATGAATCATGAATTGAATCATAAATCATGAATCATGAATTAAATCATGAATTGAATCATGAATCATTAATCATGAATCATGAATTGAATCATGCATCATGAATTGAATCATGAATCATGAATCGAATCATGAATTATGAATCATGAATTGAATCATGAATCATGAATCATGAATCATGAATTGAATCATAAATTATGAATCATGAATTAAATCATGAATCATGAATCATGAATAATGAATTGAATCATGCATCATGAATTGAATCAGGAATCGAATCATGAATTGAATCATGAATCATGAATTGAATCATGAATCATGAATTGAATCATGAATCATGTAACATGAATTGAATCATGAGTCATGAATCATAAATCGAATCATGAATCATGAATTGAATTATGAATCGAATCATGAATTGAGTCATGAATCATAAATTGAATCATGAATCATGAATTATGAATCATGAATTGAATCATGAATCATGAATTGAATCATGAATCATGAATCATGAATCATGAATCATAAATCGAATTATGAATGGAATCATGAATGGAATCATGAATCATGAATTGAATCCTGAATTCAATCATGAATTGAATTATGAATCATGAATTGAATCATGAATTAAATATTAAATTTAATCATGAATCATGAATTGAATCATGAATCATGAATTGAATCATGAATCGAATCATGAATCATGAATTGAATCATGAATCGAATCATGAATCGAATCATGAATTGAATCATGAATCATGAATCATGAATCATGAATTGAATCATGAATTATGAATCATGAATTGAAGCATGAATCATGAATTGAATCATGAATCATGAATCATTAATTGAATCATGAATTGAATCATGAATCATGAATCATGAATCATGAATCATGAATTGAATCATGAATCATGGATCATAAATTGAATCATGAATCATAAATTGAATCATGAATCATGAATTGAATCATGAATCATGAATTATGAATCATGAATTGAATCATGAATCATAAATTGAATCATGAATCATGAATTGAATCATGAATCATGAATTGAATAATGAATTGAATCATGAATCATGAATCATGAATTGAATCATGAATCATGAATCATGAATTGAATCATGAATCATAAATCGAATCATGAATCATGAATTGAATTATGAATCGAATCATGAATTGAGTCATGAATCATAAATTGAATCATGAATCATGAATTATGAATCATGAATTGAATCATGAATCATGAATTGAATCATGAATCATGAATCATGAATCATGAATCATAAATCGAATCATGAATGGAATCATGAATCATGAATTGAATCATGAATTGAATCATGAATTGAATTATGAATCATGAATTGAATCATGAATTAAATCATGAATTTAATCATGAATCATGAATTGAATCATGAATCATGAATCATAAATCGAATCATGAATCATGAATTGAATTATGAATCATGAATCATGAATTGAATCATGAATCATGAATCATGAATTGAATCATGAATTTAGTCATGAATCATGAATTGAATCATAAATCATGAATCAAGAATTGAATCATAAATCATGAATCATGAATCATGAATCATAAATTGAATCATGAATCATGAATCATGAATTAAATCATGAATTGAATCATGAATCATTAATCATGAATCATGAATTGAATCATGTATCATGAATTGAATCATGAATCATGAATCGAATCATGAATTATGAATCATGAATTGAATCATGAATCATTAATCATGAATCATGAATTGAATCATGAATCAAATCATGAATCAAGAATCAAGAATCATGAATCGAATCATGAATCATGAATTGAATCATGAATCATGAATCATGAATCGAATCATGAATCATGAATTGAATCATGAATCATGAATCATTAATTGAATCATGAATTGAATCATGAATCATGAATCATGAATCATGAATCATGAATTGAATCATGAATCATGGATCATAAATTGAATTATGAATCATAAATTGAATCATGAATCATGAATTGAATCATGAATCATGAATTATGAATCATGAATTGAATCATGAATCATAAATTGAATCATGAATCATGAATTGAATCATGAATCATGAATTGAATAATGAATTGAATCATGAATCATGAATCATGAATTGAATCATGAATCATGAATCATGAATTGAATCATGAATCATAAATCGAATCATGAATCATGAATTGAATTATGAATCGAATCATGAATTGAGTCATGAATCATAAATTGAATCATGAATCATGAATTATGAATCATGAATTGAATCATGAATCATGAATTGAATCATGAATCATGAATCATGAATCATGAATCATAAATCGAATCATGAATGGAATCATGAATGGAATCATGAATCATGAATTGAATCATGAATTGAATCATGAATTGAATTATGAATCATGAATTGAATCATGAATTAAATCATGAATTTAATCATGAATCATGAATTGAATCATGAATCATGAATCATAAATCGAATCATGAATCATGAATTGAATTATGAATCATGAATCATGAATTGAATCATGAATCATGAATCATGAATTGAATCATGAATTTAGTCATGAATCATGAATTGAATCATAAATCATGAATCATGAATTGAATCATAAATCATGAATCATGAATCATGAATCATAAATTGAATCATGAATCATGAATCATGAATTAAATCATGAATTGAATCATGAATCATTAATCATGAATCATGAATTGAATCATGCATCATGAATTGAATCATGAATCATGAATCGAATCATGAATTATGAATCATGAATTGAATCATGAATCATTAATCATGAATCATGAATTGAATCATGAATCAAATCATGAATCAAGAATCAAGAATCATGAATCGAATCATGAATCATGAATTGAATCATGAATCATGAATCGAATCATGAATCATGAATTGAATCATGAATTGAATCATGAATTGAATCATGAATCATGAATTGAATCATGAATTGAATCATGAATTGAATCATGAATCATGAATTGAATCATGAATCATGAATCATAAATTGAATCATGAATCATGAATTGAATCATGAATGGAATCATGAACCATGAATTGAATCATGAATTCAATCATGAATCATGAATTGAATCATGAATCATGAATCATGAATCATGAATCATAAATCGAATTATGAATGGAATCATGAATGGAATCATGAATCATGAATTGAATCCTGAATTGAATCATGAATTGAATTATGAATCATGAATTGAATCATGAATTAAATCATAAATTTAATCATGAATCATGAATTGAATCATGAATCATGAATCGAATCATGAATCATGAATTGAATCATGAATCGAATCATGAATCGAATCATGAATTGAATCATGAATCATGAATCATGAATTGAATCATGAATTATGAATCATGAATTGAAGCATGAATCATGAATTGAATCATGAATCATGAATCATTAATTGAATCATGAATTGAATCATGAATCATGAATCATGAATCATGAATCATGAATTGAATCATGAATCATGGATCATAAATTGAATCATGAATCATAAATTGAATCATGAATCATGAATTGAATCATGAATCATGAATTATGAATCATGAATTGAATCATGAATCATGAATTGAATCATGAATCATGAATTGAATCATGAATCATGAATTGAATAATGAATTGAATCATGAATCATGAATCATGAATTGAATCATGAATCATGAATCATGAATTGAATCATGAATCATAAATCGAATCATGAATCATGAATTGAATTATGAATCGAATCATGAATTGAGTCATGAATCATAAATTGAATCATGAATCATGAATTATGAATCATGAATTGAATCATGAATCATGAATTGAATCATGAATCATGAATCATGAATCATGAATCATAAATGGAATCATGAATGGAATCATGAATGGAATCATGAATCATGAATTGAATCATGAATTGAATCATGAATTGAATCATGAATTGAATTATGAATCATGAATTGAATCATGAATTAAATCATGAATTTAATCATGAATCATGAATTGAATCATGAATCATGAATCATAAATCGAATCATGAATCATGAATTGAATTATGAATCGAATCATGAATTGAATCATGAATCATGAATCATGAATCATGAATTGAATCATAAATCATGAATCATGAATCATGAATCATAAATTGAATCATGAATCATGAATCATGAATTAAATCATGAATTGAATCATGAATCATTAATCATGAATCATGAATTGAATCATGCATCATGAATTGAATCATGAATCATGAATCGAATCATGAATTATGAATCATGAATTGAATCATGAATCATTAATCATGAATCATGAATTGAATCATGAATCAAATCATGAATCAAGAATCAAGAATCATGATTCGAATCATGAATCATGAATTGAATCATGAATCATGAATCATGAATCGAATCATGAATCATGAATTGAATCATGAATTGAATCATGAATTGAATCATGAATTGAATCATGAATCATGAATTGAATCATGAATCATGAATCATAAATTGAATCATGAATCATGAATTGAATCATGAATGGAATCATGAATTCAATCATGAATCATGAATTGAATCATGAATCATGAATCATGAATCATGAATTGAATCATGAATCATGAATTGAAGCATGAATCATGAATCATGAATCGAATCATGAATCATGAATCGAATCATGAATCATGAATCATGAATCAAATCATGAATTGAATCATGAATCGAATCATGAATCATGATTCATGAATCTAATCATGAATCATGAATTGAATCATGAATCATGAATTGAATCATGAATCATAATTTTAATCATGAATCATGAATTGAGTTACGAATCATGAATTGATTCATGAATCATGAATTATGAATCATGAATTGAATCATGAATCATAAATTGAATCATGAATCATGAATTATGAATCATGAATTGAATCATGAATCATAAATTGAATCATGAATCATGAATTGAATCATGAATCATAAATTATGAATCATGAATTGAATCATGAATCATGAATCATGAATCATGAATTGAATCATAAATTATGAATCATGAATTAAATCATGAATCATGAATCATGAATTGAATCATGCATCATGAATTGAATCAGGAATCGAATCATGAATTGAATCATGAATCATGAATTGAATCATGAATCATGAATTGAATCATGAATCATGAATTGAATCATGAATCATGAATCATGTATCATGAATTGAATCATGCATCATGAATTGAATCAGGAATCGAATCATGAATTGAATCATGAATCATAAATCGAATCATGAATCATGAATTGAATCATGAATCGAATCATGAATTGAATCATGAATCATGAATCATGAATCATGAATTGAATCATGAATTATGAATCATGAATTGAAGCATGAATCATGAATTGAATCATGAATCATGAATCATTAATTGAATCATGAATTGAATCATGAATTGAATCATGAATCATGAATTGAATAATGAATTGAATCATGAATCATGAATCATGAATTGAATCATAAATCATGAATCATGAATTGAATCATGAATCATAAATTGAATCATGAATCATGAATTGAATCATGAATCATGAATCATGAATTGAATAATGAATTGAATCATGAATCATGAATCATGAATTGAATCATGAATCATGAATCATGAATTGAATCATGAATTATGAATCATGAATTGAATCATGAATCATTAATTGAATCATAAATTGAATCATGAATCATGAATCATGAATTGAATCAAGAATCATAAATCATGAATTAAATCATGAATCAAGATTTATGAATCGAATCATGAATCATGAATTATGAATCATGAATTGAATCATGAATCATGAAATGAATCATGAATCATGAATCATGAATCGAATCATGAATCATGAATTATGAATCATAAATTGAATCATGAACCATGAATTATGAATCATGAATTGAATCATGAATCATGAATCATGAATCATGAATTGAATCATGAATCATGAATTGAAGCATGAATCATGAATCATGAATCGATTCATGAATCATTAATCGAATCATGAATCATGAATCAAATCAGTAATCGAATCATGAATTGAATTATGAATCATGAATTGAATCATGAATCATGAATGGAATCATGAATCATAAATCATAATTTGAGTCATGAATTGATTCATGAACCATGAATCATGAATTGAATCATGAATCATGAATTGAATCATGCATCACGAATTGAATCAGGAATCGAATCATGAATTGAATCATGAATCATGAATTGAATCATGAATCATGAATCATGTATCATGAATTGAATCATGAGTCATGAATCATAAATCGAATCATGAATCATGAATTGAATTATGAATTGAATCATGAATTAAGTCATGAATCATGAATTGAATCATGAATCATGAATTATGAATCATGAATTGAATCATGAATCATGAATCATGAATCATGAATCATAAATCGAATCATGAATCATGAAGGGAATCATGAATGGAATCATAAATAATGAATTGAATCATGAATCATGAATCGAATCATGAATTATGAATCATGAATTGAATCATGAATCATTAATCATAAATCATGAATTGAATCATGAATCAAATCATGAATCATGAATCAAGAATCATGAATCGAATCATGAATCATGAATTGAATCATGAATCATGAATTGAATCATGAATCATGAATTGAATCATGAATCATGAATCAAAAATTGAATCATGAATCATGAATTGAATCATGAATGGAATCATGAATTATGAATCATGAATTGAATCATGAATCATGAATCATGAATTGAATCATGAATGGAATCATGAATTATGAATCATGAATTGAATCATGAATCATGAATCATGAATTGAATCATGAATTGAGTCATGAATCATGAATTATGAATCATGAAATGAATCATGAAGGGAATCATGAATGGAATCATCAATCATGAATTGAATCATGAATCATGAATCGAATCATGAATTATGAATCATGAATTGAATCATGAATCATTAATCATGAATCATGAATTGAATCATGAATCAAATCATGAATCATGAATCAAGAATCATGAATCGAATCATGAATCATGAATTGAATCATGAATCATGAATCAAGAATCATGAATCGAATCATGAATCATGAATTGAATCATGAATCATGAATCATGAATTGAATCATGAATCATGAATCGAATCATGAATCATGAATTGAATCATGAATCGTGAATTGAATCATGAATTATGAATCATGAATTGAATCATGAATCATGAATCATGAATTGAATCATGAATTGAGTCATGAATCATGAATTATGAATCATGAAATGAATCATGAATCATGAATCATGAATTGAAACATGAATCATGAATTGAATCATGAATCATGAATCATGAATCATGAATTGAATCATAAATCATGAATCATGAATCATGAATTGAATCATGAATCATGAATTGAATCATGAATAATGAATTGAATCAGGAATCGAATCATGAATTGAATCATAAATCATGAATTGAATCATGAATCATGAATTGAATCATGAATCATGAATCATAAATCGAATTATGAATCATGAATTGAATTATGAATCGAATCATGAATTGAGTCATAAATCATGAATCGAATCATGAATCATGAATTATGAATTGAATCATGAATCATGAATTGAATCAGGAATTGAATCATGAATCATGAATCATGAATCATGAATTGAATCATAAATCATGAATCATGAATCATGAATCATAATTTGAATCATAAATCATGAATCATGAATCATGAATTGAATCATGAATCATGAATTATGAATTGAATCATGAATCATGAATTGAATCAGGAATCGAATCATGAATCATGAATCATGAATCATGAATTGAATCATAAATCATGAATCATGAATCATGAATCATAATTTGAATCATAAATCATGAATCATGAATCATGAATTGAATCATGAATCATGAATTATGAATTGAATCATGTATCATGAATTGAATCAGGAATCGAATCATGAATTGAATCATGAATCATGAATTGAATCATGAATCATGAATCATGTATCATGAATTGAATCATGAATCATGAATCATAAATCGAATCATGAATCATGATTTGAATTATGAATCGAATCATGAATTGAATCATGAATCATGAATTGAATCATGAATCATGAATTATGAATCATGAATTGAATCATGAATCATAAATTGAATCATGAATCATGAATCATGAATCATGAATCATAAATCGAATCATGAATCATAAAATGAATTATGATTCACGAATTGAATCATGAATCATGAATTGAATCATGAATTGAATCATGAATCATGAATTGAATCATGAATTGAATCATGAATCATGAATTGAATCATGAATCATGAAATGAATCATAAATTATGAATCATGAATCGAATCATGAATCATGAATTATGAATCATGAAATGAATCATGAATCATGAATCATGAAATGAATTATGAATCATGAATTGAATCATGAATCATGAATCATGAATTGAATCATGAATTGAGTCATAAATCATGAATTGAATCATAAATCATGAATCATGAATCTTGAATCATAAATTGAATCATGAATCATGATTCATGAATTGAATCATGAATCATAATTTGAATCATGAATCATGAATTGAGTTACGAATCATGAATTGATTCATGAATCATGAATTGAATCATGAATCATGAATTATGAATCATGAATTGAATCATGAATTGAATCATGAATCATGAATTGAATCATGAATCATGAATTATGAATCATGAAATGAATCATGAATCATGAATAATGAATTGAATCATGAATCATGAATTGAATCATGAATCATGAATTATGAATCATGAATTGAATCATAAATCATGAATTATGAATCATGAATTGAATCATGAATCATGAATTGAATCAGGAATCGAATCATGAATTGAATCATGAATCATGAATTGAATCATGAATCATGAATTGAATCATGAATCATGAATCATGTATCATGAATTGAATCATGAATCATGAATTGAATCATGAATCATGAATCATGAATTGAATCATGAATCATGAATCATAAATCGAATTATGAATCATGAATTGAATTATGAATCGAATCATGAATTGAGTCATAAATCATGAATTGAATCATGAATCATGAATTATGAATCATGAATTGAATCATGAATCATAAATGGAATCATGAATCATGAATTGAATCATGAATTGAATCATGAATCATGAATGGAATCATAATTGAATCATGAATCATGAATTGAATCATGAATCATGAATCATGAATCATGAATTGAATCATAAATCATGAATCATGAATTGAATCATGAATCATGAATCATGAATCATGAATTGAATCATGAATCATGAATTGAATCAGGAATCGAATCATGAATTGAATCATAAATCATGAATCATGAATCATGAATCATAATTTGAATCATAAATCATGAATCATGAATCATGAATCATAATTTGAATCATGTATCATGAATTGAATCAGGAATCGAATCATGAATTGAATCATGAATCATGAATTGAATCATGAATCATGAATCATGTATCATGAATTTAATCATGAATCATGAATCATAAATCGAATCATGAATCATGATTTGAATTATGAATCAAATCATGAATTGAATCATGAATCATGAATTGAATCATGAATCATGAATTATGAATCATGAATTGAATCATGAATCATAAATTGAATCATGATTAATGAATCATGAATCATGAATCATAAATCGAATCATGAATCATAAATGGAATTATGATTCATGAATTGAATCATGAATTGAATCATGAATCATGAATTGAATCATGAATTGAATAATGAATCATGAATTGAATCATGAATTGAATCATGAATCATGAATTGAATCATGAATCATGAAATGAATCATAAATTATGAATCATGAATCGAATCATGAATCATGAATTATGAATCATGAATTGAATCATGAATCATGAATTGAAACATGAATCATGAAATGAATCATGAATCATGAATCATGAAATGAATCATGAATTATGAATCATGAATTGAATCATGAATCATGAATCATGATTTGAATCATGAATTGAGTCATGAATCATGAATTGAATCATAAATCATGAATCATGAATCTTGAATCATAAATTGAATCATGAATCATGGTTCATGAATTGAATCATGAATCATAATTTGAATCATGAATCATGAATTGAGTTACGAATCATGAATTGAATCATGAATCATGAATTATGAATCATGAATTGATTCATGAATTGAATCATGAATCATGAATTGAATCATGAATCATGAATTATGAATCATGAAATGAATCATGAATCATGAATAATGAATTGAATCATGAATCATGAATTGAATCATGAATCATGAATTATGAATCATGAATTGAATCATAAATCATGAATCATGAATCATGAATTGAATCATGAATCATGAATTGAATCATGAATCATGAATTGAATCAGGAATCGAATCATGAATTGAATCATGAATCATGAATTGAATCATGAATCATGAATTGAATCATGAATCATGTATCATGAATTGAATCATGAATCATGAATCATAAATCGAATTATGAATCACGAATTGAATTATGAATCGAATCATGAATTGAGTCATGAATCATGAATTGAATCATGAATCATGAATTATGAATCATGAATTGAATCATGAATCATGAATTGAATCATGAATCATGAATCATGAATCATAAATGGAATCATGGTTCATAAATGGAATCATGAATCATGAATTGAATCATGAATTGAATAATGAATCATGAATGGAATCATAAATTGAATCATGAATCATGAATTAAATCATGACTTGAATCATGAATCATGAATTGAATCATGAATCATGAATTGAATCATAAATCATGAATCATGAATTGAATCATGAATCATGAATCATGAATCATGAATTGAATCATGAATCATGAATTGAATCAGGAATCGAATAATGAATTGAATCATGAATCATGAATTGAATCATAAATCATGAATCATGAATCATGAATCATGAATTGAATCATAAATCATGAATCATGAATTGAATCATGAATCATGAATCATGTATCATGAATCATGAATTGAATCATAAATCATGAATCATGAATCATGAATTGAATCATGAATCATGAATTGAATCATGAATCATGAATTGAATCAGGAATCGAATCATGAATTGAATCATGAATCATGAATCATGAATTGAATCATGAATCATGAATCATGAATCATGAATTGAATCATGAATCATGAATCATAAATCGAATTATGAATCATGAATTGAATTATGAATTGAATCATGAATTGAGTCATAAATCATGAATTGAATCATGAATCATGAATTATGAATCATGAATTGAATCATGAATCATGAATTGAATCATGAATCATGAATCATGAATCATAAATGGAATCATGAATCATAAATGGAATCATGAATCATGAATTGAATCATGAATTGAATCATGAATCATTAATGGAATCATAAATTGAATCATGAATCATGAATTGAATCATGAATCATGAATTGAATCATAAATCATGAATCATGAATTGAATCATGAATCATGAATCATGAATTGAATCATGAATCATGAATTGAATCAGGAATCGAATCATGAATCATGAATCATGAATCATGAATTGAATCATAAATCATGAATCATGAATCATGAATCATAATTTGAATCATAAATCATGAATCATGAATCATGAATTGAATCATGAATCATGAATTATGAATTGAATCATGTATCATGAATTGAATCAGGAATCGAATCATGAATTGAATCATGAATTGAATCATGAATCATGTATCATGAATTGAATCATGAATCATGAATAATAAATCGAATCATGAATCATGATTTGAATTATGAATCGAATCATGAATTGAATCATGAATCATGAATTGAATCATGAATCATGAATTATGAATCATGAATTGAATCATGAATCATAATTTGAATCATGAATCATGAATCATGAATCATGAATCATAAATCGAATCATGAATCATAAAATGAATTATGATTCATGAATTGAATCATGAATTGAATCATGAATCATGAATTGAATCATGAATTGAATCATGAATCATGAATTGAATCATGAATTGAATCATGAATCATGAATTGAATCATAAATCATGAAATGAATCATAAATTATGAATCATGAATTGAATCATGAATTATGAATCATGAATTGAATCATGAATCATGAATTGAAACATGAATCATGAAATGAATCATGAATCATGAATCATGAATCATGAAATGAATCATGAATTATGAATCATGAATTGAATCATGAATCATGAATCATGAATTGAATCATGAATTGAGTCATGAATCATGAATTGAATCATAAATCATGAATCATGAATCTTGAATCATAAATTGAATCATGAATCATGATTCATGAATTGAATCATGAATCATAATTTGAATCATGAATCATGAATTGAGTTACGAATCATGAATTGATTCATGAATCATGAATCATGAATTGAGTCATGAATCATGAATTGAATCATGAATCATGAATTATGAATCATGAATTGAATCATGAATCATGAATTGAATCATGAATCATGAATCATAAATGGAATCATGGTTCATAAATGGAATCATGAATCATGAATTGAATCATGAATTGAATCATGAATCATGAATGGAATCATAAATTGAATCATGAATCATGAATTGAATCATGACTTGAATCATGAATCATGAATTGAATCATGAATCATGAATTGAATCATAAATCATGAATCATGAATTGAATCATGAATCATGAATCATGAATCATGAATTGAATCATGAATCATGAATTGAATCAGGAATCGAATAATGAATTGAATCATGAATCATGAATTGAATCATAAATCATGAATCATGAATTATGAATCATGAATTGAATCATAAATCATGAATCATGAATCATGAATTGAATCATGAACCATGAATCATGAATCATGAATTGAATCATAAATTATGAATCATGAATCATGAATCATGAATCATGAATTGAATCATGAATCATGAATTAAATCAGGAATCAAATAATGAATTGAATCATGAATCATGAATTGAATCATAAATCATGAATCATGAATCATGAATCATGAATTGAATCATAAATCATGAATCATGAATCATGAATCATGAATTGAATCATAAATCATGAATCATGAATCATGAATTGAATCATGAATCATGAATCATGAATCATGAATTGAATCATAAATCATGAATCATGAATCATGAATTGAATCATGAATCATGAATTGAATCATGAATCATGAATTGAATCATGAATCATGAATCATGAATTGAATCATGAATCATGAATCATGAATCATGAATCATGAATTGAATCATAAATCATGAATCATGAATTGAATCATGAATCATGAATTGAATCATAAATCATGAATCATGAATCATGAATTGAATCATGAATCATGAATCATGAATCATGAATCATGAATCGAATCATAAATCATGAATCATGAATCATGAATTAAATCATGAATCATGAATTGAATCATGAATCATGAATTGAATCAGGAATCGAATCATGAATTGAATCATGAATCATGAATTGAATCATGAATCATGAATCATGAATCATAAATGGAATCATGGTTCATAAATGGAATCATGAATCATGAATTGAATCATGAATTGAATCATGAATCATGAATGGAATCATAAATTGAATCATGAATCATGAATTGAATCATGAATCATGAATCATGAATCATAAATTGAATCATAAATCATGAATCATGAATTGAATCATGAATCATGACTTGAATCATGAATCATGAATTGAATCATGAATCATGAATTGAATCATAAATCATGAATCATGAATTGAATCATGAATCATGAATCATGAATCATGAATTGAATCATGAATCATGAATTGAATCAGGAATCGAATAATGAATTGAATCATGAATCATGAATTGAATCATAAATCATGAATCATGAATCATGAATCATGAATTGAATCATTGAATCATGAATCATGAATCATAAATCGAATCAGGAATCGAATAATGAATTGAATCATGAATCATGAATTGAATCATAAATCATGAATCATGAATCATGAATCATGAATTGAATCATTGAATCATGAATCATGAATCATAAATCGAATCATGAATCATGAATCATGAATCATGAATTGAATCATAAATCATGAATCATGAATCATGAATTGAATCATGAATCATGAATTGAATCATGAATCATGAATTGAATCAGGAATCGAATCATGAATTGAATCATGAATCATGAATTGAATCATGAATTGAATCATGAATCATGAATTGAATCATGAATTGAATCATGAATTGAATCATGAATTGAATCATGAATCATGAATTGAATCATGAATCATGAATTGAATCATGAATTGAATCATGAATCATGAATTGAATCATGAATTGAATCATGAATCATGAATTGAATCATGAATTGAATCATGAATTGAATCATGAATCATGAATTATGAATCGAATCATGAATCATGAATTATGAATCATAAATTTAATCATGAATCATGAATTGAATCATGAATTGAATCATGAATCATGAATTGAATCATGAATCATGAATCATGAATTGAATCATAAATCATGAATCATGAATTAAATCATGAATCATGAATTGAATCATGCATCATGAATTGAATCAGGAATCGAATCATGAATTGAATCATGAATCATGAATTGAATCATGAATCATGAATTGAATCATGAATCATGAATCATGTATCATGAATTGAATCATGAGTCATGAATCATAAATCGAATCATGAATCATGAATTGAATTATGAATCGAATCATGAATTGAGTCATGAATCATAAATTGAATCATGAATCATGAATTGAATCAGGAATCGAATCATGAATCATGAATCATGAATCATGAATTGAATCATAAATCATGAATCATGAATCATGAATCATGAATTGAATCATAAATCATGAATCATGAATCATGAATTGAATCATGAATCATGAATTATGAATTGAATCATGTATCAGTAATTGAATCATGAATCATGAATTATGAATTGAATCATGAATCATGTATCATGAATTGAATCATGAATCATGAATCATAAATCGAATCATGAATCATGAATTGAATTATGAATCGAATCATGAATTGAATCATGAATCATGAATTGAATCATGAATCATGAATTATGAATCATGAATTGAATCATGAATCATAAATTGAATCATGAATCATGAATCATGAATCATAAATCGAATCATGAATCATAAATGGAATTATGATTCATGAATTGAATCATGAATTGAATCATGAATCATGAATTGAATCATGAATTGAATCATGAATCATGAATTGAATCATGAATTGAATCATGAATCATGAATTGAATCATGAATTGAATCATGAATCATGAATTGAATCATGAATCATGAAATGAATCATAAATTATGAATCATGAATCGAATCATGAATTATGAATCATGAATTGAATCATGAATCATGAATTGAGTCATGAATCATGAAATGAATCATGAATCATGAAATGAATCATGAATTATGAATCATGAATTGAATCATGAATCATGAATCATGAATTGAATCATGAATTGAGTCATGAATCATGAAATGAATCATAAATCATGAATCATGAATCATGAATCATAATTTGAATCATGAATCATGAATTGAGTTACGAATCATGAATTGATTCATGAATCATGAATCATGAATTGAATAATGAATCATGAATTATGAATCATGAATTGAATCATGAATCATGAATTGAATCATGAATTGAATCATGAATCATGAATTGAATCATGAATCATGAATTATGAATCATGAAATGAATCATGAATCATGAATAATGAATTGAATCATGAATCATGAATTGAATCATGAATCATGAATTATGAATCATGAATTGAATCATGAATCATGAATCATGAATCATGAATCATGAATTGAATCATAAATCATGAATCATGAATCATGAATTGAATCATGAATCATGAATTGAATCATGAATCATGAATTGAATCAGGAATCGAATCATGAATTGAATCATGAATCATGAATTGAATCATGAATCATGAATTGAATCATGAATCATGAATCATGTATCATGAATTGAATCATGAATCATGAATCATAAATCGAATTATGAATCACGAATTGAATTATGAATCGAATCATGAATTGAGTCATGAATCATGAATTGAATCATGAATCATGAATTATGAATCATGAATTGAATCATGAATCATGAATTGAATCATGAATCATGAATCATAAATGGAATCATGGTTCATAAATGGAATCATGAATCATGAATTGAATCATGAATTGAATCATGAATCATGAATGGAATCATAAATTGAATCATGAATCATGAATTGAATCATGAATTGAATCATGAATCATGAATCATGAATTGAATCATGAATCATGAATCATGAATTGAATCATGAATCATGAATTGAATCATAAATCATGAATCATGAATTGAATCATGAATCATGAATTGAATCAGGAATCGAATAATGAATTGAATCATGAATTATGAATTGAATCATAAATCATGAATCATGAATCATGAATTGAATCATAAATCATGAAATGAATCATAAATTATGAATCATGAATCGAATCATGAATCATGAATTATGAATCATGAATTGAATCATGAATCATGAATCATGTATCATGAATTGAATCATGAATCATGAATCATAAATCGAATCATGAATCATGAATTGAAATATGAATCGAATCATGAATTGAATCATTAATCATGAATTGAATCATGAATCATTAATTATGAATCATGAATTGAATCATGAATCATGAATTGAATCATGAATCATGAATCATGAATCATAAATCGAATCATGAATCATGAATGGAATCATGAATCTTGAATTGAATCATGAATTGAATCATGAATCATGAATTGAATCATGAATTGAATCATGAATCATGAATTGAATCATGAATTGAATCATGAATCATGAATTGAATCATGAATCATGAATCATGAATCATGAATTGAATCATAAATCATGAATCATGAATCATGAATTGAATCATGAATCATGAATTGAATCATGAATCATGAATTGAATCAGGAATCGAATCATGAATTGAATCATGAATCATGAATTGAATCATGAATCATGAATCATGTATCATGAATTGAATCATGAATCATGAATCATAAATCGAATTATGAATCACGAATTAAATTATGAATCGAATCATGAATTGAGTCATGAATCATGAATTGAATCATGAATCATGAATTATGAATCATGAATTGAATCATGAATCATGAATCATGAATCATAAATGGAATCATGGTTCATAAATGGAATCATGAATCATGAATTGAATCATGAATTGAATCATGAATCATGAATGGAATCATAAATTGAATCATGAATCATGAATTGAATCATGAATTGAATCATGAATCATGAATCATGAATTGAATCATGAATCATGAATCATGAATTGAATCATGAATCATGAATTGAATCATAAATCATGAATCATGAATTGAATCATGAATCATGAATCATGAATTGAATCATGAATCATGAATTGAATCAGGAATCGAATAATGAATTGAATCATGAATCATGAATTGAATCATAAATCATGAATCATGAATCATGAATCATGAATTGAATCATAAATCATGAAATGAATCATAAATTATGAATCATGAATCGAATCATGAATCATGAATTATGAATCATGAATTGAATCATGAATCATGAATCATGTATCATGAATTGAATCATGAATCATAAATCGAATCATGAATCATGAATTGAAATATGAATCGAATCATGAATTGAATCATTAATCATGAATTGAATCATGAATCATTAATTATGAATCATGAATTGAATCATGAATCATGAATTGAATCATGAATCATGAATCATAAATCGAATCATGAATCATGAATGGAATCATGAATCTTGAGTTGAATCATGAATTGAATCATGAATCATGAATTGAATCATGAATCATGAATCATGAATCATGAATTGAATCATAAATCATGAATCATGAATCATGAATTGAATCATGAATCATGACTTGAATCATGAATCATGAATTGAATCATGAATCATGAATTGAATCATAAATCATGAATCATGAATTGAATCATGAATCATGAATCATGAATCATGAATTGAATCATGAATCATGAATTGAATCAGGAATCGAATAATGAATTGAATCATGAATCATGAATTGAATCATAAATCATGAATCATGAATCATGAATCATGAATTGAATCATTGAATCATGAATCATGAATCATAAATCGAATCAGGAATCGAATAATGAATTGAATCATGAATCATGAATTGAATCATAAATCATGAATCATGAATCATGAATCATGAATTGAATCATTGAATCATGAATCATGAATCATAAATCGAATCATGAATCATGAATTGAATTATGAATCGAATCATGAATTGAATCATGAATCATGAATTGAATCATGAATCATGAATTATGAATCATGAATTGAATCATGAATCATGAATTGAATCATGAATCATGAATCATGAATCATAAATCGAATCATGAATCATGAATGGAATCATGAATCATGAATTGAATCATGAATTGAATCATGAATCATGAATTGAATCATGAATTGAATCATGAATCATGAATTGAATCATGAATTGAATCATGAATCATGAATTGAATCATGAATTGAATCATGAATTGAATCATGAATCATGAATTGAATCATGAATCATGAATTGAATTATGAATCATGAAATGAATCATGAATCATGAATCATGAATCGAATCATGAATCATGAATTATGAATCATAAATGTAATCATGAATCATGAATTGAATCATGAATTGAATCATGAATCATGAATTGAATCATGAATCATGAATCATGAATCATGAATTGAATCATAAATCATGAATCATGAATTAAATCATGAATCATGAATCATGAATTGAATCATGCATCATGAATTGAATCAGGAATCGAATCATGAATTGAATCATGAATCATGAATTGAATCATGAATCATGAATTGAATCATGAATCATGAATCATGTATCATGAATTGAATCATGAGTCATGAATCGAATCATGAATCATGAATTGAATTATGAATCGAATCATGAATTGAGTCATGAATCATAAATTGAATCATGAATCATGAATTGAATCAGGAATCGAATCATGAATCATGAATCATGAATTGAATCATAAATCATGAATCATGAATCATGAATTGAATCATAAATCATGAATCATGAATCATGAATTGAATCATGAATCATGAATTATGAATTGAATCATGTATCAGTAATTGAATCATGAATCATGAATTATGAATTGAATCATGAATCATGTATCATGAATTGAATCATGAATCATGAATCATAAATCGAATCATGAATCATGAATTGAATTATGAATCGAATCATGAATTGAATCATGAATCATGAATTGAATCATGAGTCATGAATTATGAATCATGAATTGAATCATGAATCATAAATTGAATCATGAATCATGAATCATGAATCATAAATCGAATCATGAATCGTAAATGGAATTATGATTCATGAATTGAATCATGAATTGAATCATGAATCATGAATTGAATCATGAATTGAATCATGAATCATGAATTGAATCATGAATTGAATCATGAATCATGAATTGAATCATGAATTGAATCATGAATCATGAATTGAATCATGAATCATGAAATGAATCATAAATTATGAATCATGAATCGAATCATGAATCATGAATTATGAATCATGAATTGAATCATGAATCATGAATTGAGTCATGAATCATGAAATGAATCATGAATCATGAATCATGAATCATGAAATGAATCATGAATTATGAATCATGAATTGAATCATGAATCATGAATCATGAATTGAATCATGAATTGAGTCATGAATCATGAATTGAATCATAAATCATGAATCATGAATCATGAATCATAATTTGAATCATGAATCATGAATTGAATAATGAATCATGAATTATGAATCATGAATTGAATCATGAATCATGAATTGAATCATGAATTGAATCATGAATCATGAATTGAATCATGAATCATGAATTATGAATCATGAAATGAATCATGAATCATGAATAATGAATTGAATCATGAATCATGAATTGAATCATGAATCATGAATTATGAATCATGAATTGAATCATGAATCATGAATCATGAATCATGAATCATGAATTGAATCATAAATCATGAATCATGAATCATGAATTGAATCATGAATCATGAATTGAATCATGAATCATGAATTGAATCAGGAATCGAATCATGAATTGAATCATGAATCATGAATTGAATCATGAATCATGAATTGAATCATGAATCATGAATCATGTATCATGAATTGAATCATGAATCATGAATCATAAATCGAATTATGAATCACGAATTGAATTATGAATCGAATCATGAATTGAGTCATGAATCATGAATTGAATCATGAATCATGAATTATGAATCATGAATTGAATCATGAATCATGAATTGAATCATGAATCATGAATCATGAATCATAAATGGAATCATGGTTCATAAATGGAATCATGAATCATGAATTGAATCATGAATTGAATCATGAATCATGAATGGAATCATAAATTGAATCATGAATCATGAAATGAATCATGAATTGAATCATGAATCATGAATCATGAATTGAATCATGAATCATGAATCATGAATTGAATCATGAATCATGAATTGAATCATAAATCATGAATCATGAATTGAATCATGAATCATGAATCATGAATTGAATCATGAATCATGAATTGAATCAGGAATCGAATAATGAATTGAATCATGAATCATGAATTGAATCATAAATCATGAAATGAATCATAAATTATGAATCATGAATCGAATCATGAATCATGAATTATGAATCATGAATTGAATCATGAATCATGAATCATGTATCATGAATTGAATCATGAATCATGAATCATAAATCGAATCATGAATCATGAATTGAAATATGAATCGAATAATGAATTGAATCATTAATCATGAATTGAATCATGAATCATTAATTATGAATCATGAATTGAATCATGAATCATGAATTGAATCATGAATCATGAATCATGAATCATGAATCATAAATCGAATCATGAATCATGAATGGAATCATGAATCTTGAATTGAATCATGAATTGAATCATGAATTGAATCATGAATCATGAATTGAATCATGAATTGAATCATGAATCATGAATTGAATCATGAATCATGAATCATGAATCATGAATTGAATCATAAATCATGAATCATGAATCATGAATTGAATCATGAATCATGAATTGAATCATGAATCATGAATTGAATCAGGAATCGAATCATGAATTGAATCATGAATCATGAATTGAATCATGAATCATGAATTGAATCATGAATCATGAATTGAATCATGAATCATGAATTGAATCAGGAATCGAATCATGAATTGAATCATGAATCATGAATTGAATCATGAATCATGAATTGAATCATGAATCATGAATCATGTATCATGAATTGAATCATGAATCATGAATCATAAATCGAATTATGAATCTTGAATTGAATTATGAATCGAATCATGAATTGAGTCATGAATCATGAATTGAATCATGAATCATGAATTATGAATCATGAATAGAATCATGAATCATGAATTGAATCATGAATCATGAATCATAAATGGAATCATGGTTCATAAATGGAATCATGAATCATGAATTGAATCATGAATTGAATCATGAATCTTGAATTGAATTATGAATCGAATCATGAATTGAGTCATGAATCATGAATTGAATCATGAATCATGAATTATGAATCATGAATTGAATCATGAATCATGAATTGAATCATGAATCATGAATCATGAATCATAAATGGAATCATGGTTCATAAATGGAATCATGAATCATGAATTGAATCATGAATTGAATCATGAATCATGAATGGAATCATAAATTGAATCATGAATCATGAATTGAATCATGAATTGAATCATGAATTGAATCATGAATCATGAATCATGAATTGAATCATAAATCATTAATCATGAATTGAATCATGAATCATGACTCATGAATTGAATCATGAATCATGAATTGAATCAGGAATCGAATAATGAATTGAATCATGAATCATGAATTGAATCATAAATCATGAATCATGAATCATGAATTGAATCATAAATCATGAAATGAATCATGAATCATGAATTGAATCATAAATCATGAATCATGAATCATGAATTGAATCATAAATCATGAAATGAATCATAAATTATGAATCATGAATCGAATCATCAATCATGAATTATGAATCATGAATTGAATCATGAATCATGAATCATGAATCATGAATCATGAATTGAATCATAAATCATGAAATGAATCATAAATTATGAATCATGAATCGAATCATCAATCATGAATTATGAATCATGAATTGAATCATGAATCATGAATCATGTATCATGAATTGAATCATGAATCATGAATCATAAATCGAATCATGAATCATGAATTGAAATATGAATCGAATCATGAATTGAATCATTAATCATGAATTGAATCATGAATCATTAATTATGAATCATGAATTGAATCATGAATCATGAATTGAATCATGAATCATGAATCATGAATCATAAATCAAATCATGAATCATGAATGGAATCATGAATCTTGAATTGAATCATGAATTGAATCATGAATCATGAATTGAATCATGAATTGAATCATGAATCAAGAATTGAATCATGAATTGAATCATGAATCATGAATTGAATCATGAATCATGAAATGAATCATGAATCATGAATCGAATCATGAATCATGAATTATGAATCATGAATTGAATCATGAATCATGAATTGAAACATGAATCATGAAATGAATCATGAATTGAATCATGAATCATGAATTATGAATCATGAATTGAATCATGAATCATGAATCATGAATCATAAATTGAATCATGAATCATGAATCATGAATTGAATCATGAATCATAATTTGATTCATGAATCATGAATTGAGTTACGAATCATGAATTGATTCATGAATCATGAATCATGAATTGAATCATGAATCATGAATTATGAATCATGAATTGAATCATGAATCATGAATTGAATCATGAATCATGAATTGAATCATGAATCATAAATTATGAATCATGAATTGAATCATAAATCATGAATCATGAATTGAATCATAAATCATGAATCATGAATTAAATCATGAATCATGAATCATGAATTGAATCATGAATCATGAATTGAATCATGAATCATAAATTATGAATCATGAATTGAATCATAAATCATGAATCATGAATCATGAATTGAATCATAAATCATGAATCATGAATTAAATCATGAATCATGAATCATGAATTGAATCATGAATCATGAATTGAATCATGAATTGAATCATGAATCATGAATGGAATCATAAATTGAATCATTAATCATGAAATGAATCATGAATTGAATCATGAATCATGAATCATGAATTGAATCATGAATCATGAATCATGAATTGAATCATGAATCATGAATTGAATCATAAATCATGAATCATGAATTGAATCATGAATCATGAATCATGAATTGAATCATGAATCATGAATTGAATCAGGAATCGAATAATGAATTGAATCATGAATCATGAATTGAATCATAAATCATGAATCATGAATCATGAATCATGAATTGAATCATAAATCATGAAATGAATCATAAATTATGAATCATGAATCGAATCATGAATCATGAATTATGAATCATGAATTGAATCATGAATCATGAATCATGTATCATGAATTGAATCATGAATCATGAATCATAAATCGAATCATGAATCATGAATTGAAATATGAATCGAATCATGAATTGAATCATTAATCATGAATTGAATCATGAATCATTAATTATGAATCATGAATTGAATCATGAATCATGAATTGAATCATGAATCATGAATCATGAATCATGAATCATAAATCGAATCATGAATCATGAATGGAATCATGAATCTTGAATTGAATCATGAATTGAATCATGAATCATGAATTGAATCATGAATTGAATCATGAATTGAATCATGAATCATGAATTGAATCATGAATTGAATCATGAATCATGAATTGAATCATGAATCATGAAATGAATCATGAATCATGAATCGAATCATGAATCATGAATTATGAATCATGAATTGAATCATGAATCATGAATTGAAACATGAATCATGAAATGAATCATGAATTGAATCATGAATCATGAATTATGAATCATGAATTGAATCATGAATCATGAATCATGAATCATAAATTGAATCATGAATCATGAATCATGAATTGAATCATGAATCATAATTTGATTCATGAATCATGAATTGAGTTACGAATCATGAATTGATTCATGAATCATGAATCATGAATTGAATCATGAATCATGAATTATGAATCATGAATTGAATCATGAATCATGAATTGAATCATGAATCATGAATTGAATCATGAATCATAAATTATGAATCATGAATTGAATCATAAATCATGAATCATGAATTGAATCATAAATCATGAATCATGAATTAAATCATGAATCATGAATCATGAATTGAATCATGAATCATGAATTGAATCATGAATCATAAATTATGAATCATGAATTGAATCATAAATCATGAATCATGAATCATGAATTGAATCATAAATCATGAATCATGAATTAAATCATGAATCATGAATCATGAATTGAATCATGAATCATGAATTGAATCATGAATTGAATCATGAATCATGAATGGAATCATAAATTGAATCATGAATCATGAAATGAATCATGAATTGAATCATGAATCATGAATCATGAATTGAATCATGAATCATGAATCATGAATTGAATCATGAATCATGAATTGAATCATAAATCATGAATCATGAATTGAATCATGAATCATGAATCATGAATTGAATCATGAATCATGAATTGAATCAGGAATCGAATAATGAATTGAATCATGAATCATGAATTGAATCATAAATCATGAATCATGAATCATGAATCATGAATTGAATCATAAATCATGAAATGAATCATAAATTATGAATCATGAATCGAATCATGAATCATGAATCATAAATCGAATCATGAATCATGAATTGAAATATGAATCGAATCATGAATTGAATCATGAATCATGAATCATGTATCATGAATTGAATCATGAATCATGAATCATAAATCGAATCATGAATCATGAATTGAAATATGAATCGAATCATGAATTGAATCATTAATCATGAATTGAATCATGAATCATTAATTATGAATCATGAATTGAATCATGAATCATGAATTGAATCATGAATCATGAATCATGAATCATGAATCATAAATCGAATCATGAATCATGAATGGAATCATGAATCTTGAATTGAATCATGAATTGAATCATGAATCATGAATTGAATCATGAATTGAATCATGAATCATAAATTGAATCATGAATTGAATCATGAATCATGAATTGAATCATGAATCATGAATCATGAATCATGAATTGAATCATAAATCATGAATCATGAATCATGAATTGAATCATGAATCATGAATTGAATCATGAATCATGAATTGAATCAGGAATCGAATCATGAATTGAATCATGAATCATGAATTGAATCATGAATCATGAATTGAATCATGAATCATGAATCATGTATCATGAATTGAATCATGAATCATGAATCATAAATCGAATTATGAATCTTGAATTGAATTATGAATCGAATCATGAATTGAGTCATGAATCATGAATTGAATCATGAATCATGAATTATGAATCATGAATTGAATCATGAATCATGAATTGAATCATGAATCATGAATCATAAATGGAATCATGGTTCATAAATGGAATCATGAATCATGAATTGAATCATGAATTAAATCATGAATCATGAATTGAATCATGAATCATGAATTGAATCATGAATCATGAATTGAATCAGGAATCGAATCATGAATTGAATCATGAATCATGAATTGAATCATGAATCATGAATTGAATCATGAATCATGAATCATGTATCATGAATTGAATCATGAATCATGAATCATAAATCGAATTATGAATCTTGAATTGAATTATGAATCGAATCATGAATTGAATCATGAATCATGAATTGAATCATGAATCATGAATTATGAATCATGAATTGAATCATGAATCATGAATTGAATCATGAATCATGAATCATGAATCATAAATGGAATCATGGTTCATAAATGGAATCATGAATCATGAATTGAATCATGAATTGAATCATGAATCATGAATGGAATCATAAATTGAATCATGAATCATGAATTGAATCATGAATTGAATCATGAATTGAATCATGAATCATGAATCATGAATTGAATCATAAATCATTAATCATGAATTGAATCATGAATCATGACTCATGAATTGAATCATGAATCATGAATTGAATCAGGAATCGAATAATGAATTGAATCATGAATCATGAATTGAATCATAAATCATGAATCATGAATCATGAATCATGAATTGAATCATAAATCATGAAATGAATCATAAATTATGAATAATGAATCGAATCATCAATCATGAATTATGAATCATGAATTGAATCATGAATCATGAATCATGTATCATGAATTGAATCATGAATCATGAATCATAAATCGAATCATGAATCATGAATTGAAATATGAATCGAATCATGAATTGAATCATTAATCATGAATTGAATCATGAATCATTAATTATGAATCATGAATTGAATCATGAATCATGAATTGAATCATGAATCATGAATCATGAATCATGAATCATAAATCAAATCATGAATCATGAATGGAATAATGAATCTTGAATTGAATCATGAATTGAATCATGAATCATGAATTGAATCATGAATTGAATCATGAATCATGAATTGAATCATGCATCATGAATTGAATCAGGAATCGAATCATGAATTGAATCATGAATTGAATCATGAATCATGAATTGAATCATGAATCATGAATCATGTATCATGAATTGAATCATAAGTCATGAATCATAAATCGAATCATGAATCATGAATTGAATTATAAATTGAATCATGAATTGAATCATGAATCATGAATTGAATCATGAATCATGAATCGAATCATGAATCATGAATTGAATCATGAATTGAATCATGAATTGAATCATGAATCATGAATTGAATCATGAATCATGAATCATAAATTGAATCATGAATCATGAATTAAATCATGAATGGAATCATGAACCATGAATTGAATCATGAATTCAATCATGAATCATGAATTGAATCATGAATCATGAATCATGAATCATGAATTGAATCATGAATCATGAATTGAAGCATGAATCATGAATCGAATCATGAATCATGAATCGAATCATGAATCATGAATCAAATCATGAATTGAATCATGAATCAAATCATGAATCATGATTCATGAATCTAATCATGAATCATGAATTGAATCATGAATCATAATTTGAATCATGAATCATGAATTGAGTTACGAATCATGAATTGATTCATGAATCATGAATTATGAATCATGAATTGAATCATGAATCATAAATTGAATCATGAATCATGAATTATGAATCGAATCATGAATCATAAATTAAATCATGAATCATGAATTGAATCATAAATCATAAATTATGAATCATGAATTGAATCATGAATCATGAATCATGAATTGAATCATGAATCATGAATTGAATCATGAATCATGAATTGAATCATGAATCATGAATCATGTATCATGAATTCAATCATGAGTCATGAATCATAAATCGAATCATGAATCATGAATTGAATTATGAATCGAATCATGAATTGAGTCATGAATCATAAATTGAATCATGAATCATGAATTATGAATCATGAATTGAATCATGAATCATGAATTGAATCATGAATCATGAATTATGAATCATGAATCATAAATTGAATCATGAATGGAATCATGAATGGAATCATGAATCATGAATTGAATCATGAATTGAATCATAAATTGAATTATGAATCATGAATTGAATTATGAATTAAATCATGAATTTAATCATGAATCATGAATTGAATCATGAATCATGAATCATAAATCGAATCATGAATCATGAATTGAATCATGAATCGAATCATGAATCGAATCATGAATTGAATCATGAATCATGAATCATGAATCATGAATTGAATCATGAATTATGAATCATGAATTGAAGCATGAATCATGAATTGAATCATGAATCATGAATCATTAATTGAATCATGAATTGAATCATGAATCATGAATCATGAATTGAATCATGAATCATGAATCATAAATTGAATCATGAATCATGAATTGAATCATGAATCATGAATTATGAATCATGAATTGAATCATGAATTAAATCATGAATCATGAATCATGAATCATGAATTGAATCATGAATCATGAATCATAAATTGAATCATGAATCATGAATTGAATCATGAATCATGAATTATGAATCATGAATTGAATCATGAATCATGAATCATGAATTGAATCATGAATCATAAATCGAATCATGAATCATGAATTGAATTATGAATCGAATCATGAATTGAGTCATGAATCATAAATTGAATCATGAATCATGAATTATGAATCATGAATTGAATCATGAATCATGAATTGAATCATGAATCATGAATCATGAATCATGAATGGAATCATGAATGGAATCATGAATCATGAATTGAATCATGAATTGAATCATGAATTGAATTATGAATCATGAATTGAATCATGAATTAAATCATGAATTTAATCATGAATCATGAATTGAATCATGAATCATGAATCATAAATCGAATCATGAATCATGAATTGAATCATGAATCGAATCATGAATTGAATCATGAATCATGAATCATGAATCATGAATTGAATCATGAATTATGAATCATGAATTGAAGCATGAATCATGAATTGAATCATGAATCATTAATTGAATCATGAATTGAATCATGAATTGAATCATGAATCATGAATCATGAATTGAATCATGAATCATGAATCATGAATCATAAATTGAATCATGAATCATGAATCATGAATTGAATCATGAATCATGAATTATGAATCATGAATTGAATCATGAATCATAAATTGAATCATGAATCATGAATTGAATCATGAATCATGAATTGAATAATGAATTGAATCATGAATCATGAATCATAAATTGAATCATGAATCATGAATCATGAATTGAATCATGAATCATAAATTGAATCATGAATCATGATTTATGAATCATGAATTGAATAATGAATTGAATCATGAATCATGAATCATGAATTGAATCATGAATCATGAATTGAATCATGAATTATGAATCATGAATTGAATCATGAATCATTAATTGAATCATAAATTGAATCATGAATCATGAATCATGAATTGAATCAAGAATCATAAATCATGAATTAAATCATGAATCATGAATCATGAATCGAATCATGAATCATGAATTATGAATCATGAATTGAATCACGAATCATGAAATGAATCATGAATCATGAATCATGAATCGAATCATGAATCATGAATTATGAATCATAAATTGAATCATGAACCATGAATTATGAATCATGAATTGAATCATGAATCATGAATCATGAATCATGAATCATGAATTGAACCATGAATTGAATCATGAATCATGAATCATGAATCATGAATTGAATCATTAATCATGAATTGAAGCATGAATCATGAATCATGAATCGATTCATAAATCATTAATCGAATCATGAATCATGAATCATGAATCAAATCAGTAATCGAATCATGAATTGAATTATGAATCATGAATTGAATCATGAATCATGAATGGAATCATGAATCATAAATCATAATTTGAGTCATGATATGATTCATGAACCATGAATCATGAATTGAATCATGAATCATGAATTGAATCATGCATCATGAATTGAATCAGGAATCGAATCATGAATTGAATCATGAATTGAATCATGAATCATGAATTGAATCATGAATCATGAATCATGTATCATGAATTGAATCATGAGTCATGAATCATAAATCGAATCATGAATCATGAATTGAATTATAAATTGAATCATGAATTAAGTCATGAATCATGAATTGAATCATGAATCATGAATTATGAATCATGAATTGAATCATGAATCATGAATCATGAATCATGAATCATAAATCGAATAATGAATCATGAAGGGAATCATGAATGGAATCATGAATCATGAATTGAATCATGAATCATGAATCGAATCATGAATTATGAATCATGAATTGAATCATGAATCATTAATCATGAATCATGAATTAAATCATGAACCAAATCGTGAATCATGAATTGAATCATGAATCATGAATCATGAATTGAATCATGAATCATGAATCGAATCATGAATCATGAATCATGAATCGAATCATGAATCATGAATTGAATCATGAATTGAATCATGAATCGTGAATTGAAACATGAATTGAATCATGAATCATGAATTGAATCATGAATCATGAATCATAAATTGAATCATGAATCATGAATTGAATCATGAATGGAATCATGAATTATGAATCATAAATCGAATCATGAATCATGAATGGAATCATGAATCTTGAATTGAATCATGAATTGAATCATGAATCATGAATTGAATCATGAATTGAATCATGAATCATGAATTGAATCATGAATTGAATCATGAATCATGAATTGAATCATGAATCATGAATCATGAATCATGAATCATGAATTGAATCATAAATCATGAATCATGAATCATGAATTGAATCATGAATCATGAATTGAATCAGGAATCGAATCATGAATTGAATCATGAATCATTAATTGAATCATGAATCATGAATTGAATCATGAATCATGAATCATGTATCATGAATTGAATCATGAATCATGAATCATAAAATCGAATTATGAATCACGAATTGAATTATGAATCGAATCATGAATTGAGTCATGAATCATGAATTGAATCATGAATCATGAATTATGAATCATGAATTGAATCATGAATCATGAATTGAATCATGAATCATGAATCATAAATGGAATCATGGTTCATAAATGGAATCATGAATCATGAATTGAATCATGAATTGAATCATGAATCATGAATGGAATCATAAATTGAATCATGAATCATGAATTGAATCATGAATTGAATCATGAATTGAATCATGAATCATGAATCATGAATCATGAATTGAATCATAAATCATTAATCATGAATTGAATCATGAATCATGAATCATGAATTGAATCATGAATCATGAATTGAATCAGGAATCGAATAATGAATTGAATCATGAATCATGAATTGAATCATAAATCATGAATCATGAATCATGAATTGAATCATAAATCATGAAATGAATCATAAATTATGAATCATGAATCGAATCATGAATCATGAATTATGAATCATGAATTGAATCATGAATCATGAATCATGTATCATGAATTGAATCATGAATCATGAATCATAAATCGAATCATGAATCATGAATTGAAATATGAATCGAATCATGAATTGAATCATTAATCATGAATTGAATCATGAATCATTAATTATGAATCATGAATTGAATCATGAATCATGAATTGAATCATGAATCATGAATCATGAATCATGAATCATAAATCGAATCATGAATCATGAATGGAATCATGAATCTTGAATTGAATCATGAATTGAATCATGAATCATGAATTGAATCATGAATCATGAATTGAATCATGAATTGAATCATGAATCATGAATTGAATCATGAATCATGAAATGAATCATGAATCATGAATCATGAATCATGAATCATGAATCGAATCATGAATCATGAATTATGAATCATGAATTGAATCATGAATCATGAATTGAAACATGAATCATGAAATGAATCATGAATTGAATCATGAATCATGAATTATGAATCATGAATTGAATCATGAATCATGAATCATGAATCATGAATCATAAATTGAATCATGAATCATGAATCATGAATTGAATCATGAATCATAATTTGAATCATGAATCATGAATTGAGTTACGAATCATGAATTGATTCATGAATCATGAATCATGAATTGAATCATGAATCATGAATTATGAATCATGAATTGAATCATGAATCATGAATTGAATCATGAATCATGAATTGAATCATGAATCATAAATTATGAATCATGAATTGAATCATAAATCATGAATCATGAATCATGAATTGAATCATAAATCATGAATCATGAATTAAATCATGAATCATGAATCATGAATCATGAATTGAATCATGCATCATGAATTGAATCAGGAATCGAATCATGAATTGAATCATGAATCATGAATTGAATCATGAATCATGAATCATGTATCATGAATTGAATCATGAGTCATGAATCATAAATCGAATCATGAATCATGAATTGAATTATGAATCGAATCATGAATTAAGTCATGAATCATAAATTGAATCATGAATCATGAATTATGAATCATGAATTGAATCATGAATCATGAATTAAATCATGAATTATGAATCATGAATCATGAATCATGAAATATAAATCGAATCATGAACGGAATCATGAATGGAATCATGAATCATGAATTGAATCATGAATTGAATCATGAATCATGAATTGAATCATGAATCATGAATCATGAATCGAATCATGAATCATGAATTGAATCATGAATTGAATCATGAATCATGAATTGAATCATGAATTGAATCATGAATTGAATCATGAATCATGAATTGAATCATGAATCATGAATCATAAATTGAATCATGAATCATGAATTAAATCATGAATGGAATCATGAACCATGAATTGAATCATGAATTCAATCATGAATCATGAATTGAATCATGAATCATGAATCATGAATCATGAATTGAATCATGAATCATGAATTGAAGCATGAATCATGAATCGAATCATGAATCATGAATCGAATCATGAATCATGAATCAAATCATGAATTGAATCATGAATCAAATCATGAATCATGATTCATGAATCTAATCATGAATCATGAATTGAATCATGAATCATGAATTGAATCATGAATCATAATTTGAATCATGAATCATGAATTGAGTTACGAATCATGAATTGATTCATGAATCATGAATTATGAATCATGAATTGAATCATGAATCATAAATTGAATCATGAATCATGAATTATGAATCGAATCATGAATCATAAATTAAATCATGAATCATGAATTGAATCATAAATCATAAATTATGAATCATGAATTGAATCATGAATCATGAATCATGAATCATGAATTGAATCATAAATTATGAATCATGAATTAAATCATGAATCATGAATCATGAATCATGAATTGAATCATGCATCATGAATTGAATCAGGAATCGAATCATGAATTGAATCATGAATCATGAATTGAATCATGAATCATGAATTGAATCATGAATCATGAATCATGTATCATGAATTCAATCATGAGTCATGAATCATAAATCGAATCATGAATCATGAATTGAATTATGAATCGAATCATGAATTGAGTCATGAATCATAAATTGAATCATGAATCTTGAATTATGAATCATGAATTGAATCATGAATCATGAATTGAATCATGAATCATGAATCATGAATCATGAATCATAAATTGAATCATGAATGGAATCATGAATGGAATCATGAATCATGAATTGAATCATGAATTGAATCATGAATTGAATTATAAATCATGAATTGAATTATGAATTAAATCATGAATTTAATCATGAATCATGAATTGAATCATGAATCATGAATCATAAGACGAATCATGAATCATGAATTGAATCATGAATCGAATCATGAATCGAATCATGATTTGAATCATGAATCATGAATCATGAATCATGAATTGAATCATGAATTATGAATCATGAATTGAAGCATGAATCATGAATTGAATCATGAATCATGAATCATTAATTGAATCATGAATTGAATCATGAATCATGAATCATGAATCATGAATTGAATGATGAATCATGAATCATAAATTGAATCATGAATCATGAATTGAATCATGAATCATGAATTATGAATCATGAATTGAATCATGAATCATAAATTGAATCATGAATCATGAATTGAATCATGAATCATGAATTGAATAATGAATTGAATCATGAATCATGAATCATGAATTGAATCATGAATCATGAATTGAATCATGAATCATAAATCGAATCATGAATCATGAATTGAATTATGAATCGAATCATGAATTGAGTCATGAATCATAAATTGAATCATGAATTATGAATCATGAATTGAATCATGAATCATGAATTGAATCATGAATCATGAATCATGAATGGAATCATGAATGGAATCATGAATCATGAATTGAATCATGAATTGAATCATGAATTGAATTATGAATCATGAATTGAATCATGAATTAAATCATGAATTTAATCATGAATCATGAATTGAATCATGAATCATAAATCGAATCATGAATCATGAATTGAATCATGAATCGAATCATGAATTGAATCATGAATCATGAATCATGAATCATGAATTGAATCATGAATTATGAATCATGAATTGAAGCATGAATCATGAATTGAATCATGAATCATGAATCATTAATTGAATCATGAATTGAATCATGAATTGAATCATGAATCATGAATTGAATCATGAATCATGAATCATGAATCATAAATTGAATCATGAATCATGAATTGAATCATGAATCATGAATTATGAATCATGAATTGAATCATGAATCATAAATTGAATCATGAATCATGAATTGAATCATGAATCATGAATTGAATAATGAATTGAATCATGAATCATGAATCATAAATTGAATCATGAATCATGAATCATGAATTGAATCATGAATCATAAATTGAATCATGAATCATGAATTATGAATCATGAATTGAATAATGAATTGAATCATGAATCATGAATCATGAATTGAATCATGAATCATGAATCATGAATTGAATCATGAATTATGAATCATGAATTGAATCATGAATCATTAATTGAATCATAAATTGAATCATGAATCATGAATCATGAATTGAATCAAGAATCATAAATCATGAATTAAATCATGAATCATGAATCATGAATCGAATCATGAATCATGAATTATGAATCATGAATTGAATCATGAATCATGAAATGAATCATGAATCATGAATCATGAATCGAATCATGAATCATGAATTATGAATCATAAATTGAATCATGAACCATGAATTATGAATCATGAATTGAATCATGAATCATGAATCATGAATCATGAATCATGAATTGAACCATGAATTGAATCATGAATCATGAATCATGAATCATGAATTGAATCATGAATCATGAATTGAAGCATGAATCATAAATCATAATTTGAGTCATGAATTGATTCATGAACCATGAATCATGAATTGAATCATGAATCATGAATTGAATCATGCATCATGAATTGAATCAGGAATCGAATCATGAATTGAATCATGAATCATGAATTGAATTATGAATCATGAATTGAATCATGAGTCATGAATCATAAATCGAATCATGAATCATGAATTGAATTATGAATTGAATCATGAATTAAGTCATGAATCATGAATTGAATCATGAATCATGAATTATGAATCATGAATTGAATCATGAATCATGAATTGAATCATGAATCATGAATCATGAATCATAAATCGAATAATGAATCATGAAGGGAATCATGAATGGAATCATGAATCATGAATTGAATCATGAATCATGAATCGAATCATGAATTATGAATCATGAATTGAATCATGAATCATTAATCATGAATCATGAATTAAATCATGAATCAAATCATGAATCATGAATCAAGAATCATGAATCGAATCATGAATCATGAATTGAATCATGAATCATGAATTGAATCATGAATCATGAATCGAATCATGAATCATGAATCATGAATCGAATCATGAATCATGAATTGAATTATTAATTGAATCATGAATCGTGAATTGAATCATGAATTGAATCATGAATTGAATCATGAATCATGAATTGAATCATGAATCATGAATCATAAATTGAATCATGAATCATGAATTGAATCATGAATGGAATCATGAATTATGAATCATGAATTGAATCATGAATCATGAATCATGAATTGAATCATGAATTGAGTCATGAATCATGAATTATGAATCATGAAATGAATCATGAATCATGAATCATGAATTGAAACATGAATCATGAATTGAATCATGAATCATGAATCATGAATCATGAATCATGAATTGAATCATAAATCATGAATCATGAATCATGAATTGAATCATGCATCATGAATTTAATCATGAATCATGAATTGAATCAGAAATCGAATCATGATTTGAATCATGAATCATGAATTGAATCATGAATCATGAATCATGTATCATGAATTGAATCATGAATCATGAATCATGAATTGAATCATGAATCATGAATTGAATCAGGAATCGAATCATGAATCATGAATCATGAATCATGAATTGAATCATAAATCATGATTCATGAATCATGAATCATGAATTGAATCATAAATCATGAATCATGAATCATGAATTGAATCATGAATCATGAATTATGAATTGAATCATGTATCATGAATTGAATCAGGAATCGAATCATGAATTGAATCATGAATCATGAATTGAATCATGAATCATGAATCATGTATCATGAATTGAATCATGAATCATGAATCATAAATCGAATCATGAATTGAATTATGAATCGAATCATGAATTGAATCATGAATCATGAATTGAATCATGAATCATGAATTATGAATCATGAATTGAATCATGAATCATAAATTGAATCATGAATCATGAATCATGAATCATAAATCGAATCATGAATCATGAATTGAATCATGAATTGAATCATGAATCATAAATTATGAATCATGAATTGAATCATGAATCATGAATCATGAATCATGAATTGAATCATAAATCATGAATCATGAATTAAATCATGAATCATGAATCATGAATTGAATCATGCATCATGAATTGAATCAGGAATCGAATCATGAATTGAATCATGAATCATGAATTGAATCATGAATCATGAATTGAATCATGAATCATGAATTGAATCATGAATCATGAATCATGTATCATGAATTGAATCATGAGTCATGAATCATAAATCGAATCATGAATCATGAATTGAATTATGAATCGAATCATGAATTAAGTCATAGATCATAAATTGAATCATGAATCATGAATTGAATCAGGAATCGAATCATGAATCATGAATCATGAATTGAATCATAAATCATGAATCATGAATCATGAATCATGAATTGAATCATAAATCATGAATCATGAATCATGAATTGAATCATGAATCATGAATTGAATCATGAATCATGAATCATGTATCATGAATTGAATCATGAATCATGAATCATAAATCGAATCATGAATCATGAATTGAATTATGAATCGAATCATGAATTGAATCATGAATCATGAATTGAATCATGAATCATGAATTATGAATCATGAATTGAATCATGAATCATAAATTGAATCATGAATCATGAATCATGATACATAAATCGAATCATGAATCATAAATGGAATTATGATTCATGAATTGAATCATGAATTGAATCATGAATCATGAATTGAATCATGAATTGAATCATGAATTGAATCATGAATCATGAATTGAATCATGAATCATGAAATGAATCATAAATTATGAATCATGAATCGAATCATGAATCATGAATTATGAATCATGAATTGAATCATGAATCATGAATTGAAACATGAATCATGAAATGAATCATGAATCATGAATCATGAATCATGAAATGAATCATGAATTATGAATCATGAATTGATTCATGAATCATGAATCATGAATTGAATCATGAATTGAGTCATGAATCATGAATTGAATCATAAATCATGAATCATGAATCATGAATCATAATTTGAATCATGAATCATGAATTGAGTTACGAATCATGAATTGATTCATGAATCATGAATCATGAATTGAATCATGAATCATGAATTATGAATCATGAATTGAATCATGAATCATGAATTGAATCATGAATTGAATCATGAATCATGAATTGAATCATGAATCATGAATCATGAATTATGAATCATGAAATGAATCATGAATCATGAATAATGAATTGAATCATGAATCATGAATTGAATCATGAATCATGAATTATGAATCATGAATTGAATTATGAATCTTGAATTGAATCATGAATCATGAATTGAATCAGAAATCGAATCATGAATTGAATCATGAATCATGAATTGAATCATGAATCATGAATTGAATCATGAATCATGAATCATGAATCATGAATTGAATCATAAATCATGAATCATGAATCATGAATTGAATCATGAATCATGAATTGAATCATGAATCATGAATTGAATCAGGAATCGAATCATGAATTGAATCATGAATCATGAATTGAATCATGAATCATGAATTGAATCATGAATCATGAATCATGTATCATGAATTGAATCATGAATCATGAATCATAAATCGAATTATGAATCACGAATTGAATTATGAATTGAATCATGAATTGAGTCATGAATCATGAATTGAATCATGAATCATGAATTATGAATCATGAATTGAATCATGAATCATGAATTGAATCATGAATCATGAATCATGAATCATGAATTGAATCATGAATCATGAATTGAATCATGAATCATGAATCATGAATCATAAATGGAATCATAGTTCATAAATGGAATCATGAATCATGAATTGAATCATGAATCATGAATGGAATCATAAATTGAATCATGAATCATGAATTGAATCATGAATTGAATCATGAATTGAATCATGAATCATGAATCATGAATTGAATCATAAATCATGAATCATGAATTGAATCATGAATCATGAATCATGAATTGAATCATGAATCATGAATTGAATCAGGAATCGAATAATGAATTGAATCATGAATCATGAATTGAATCATAAATCATGAATCATGAATCATGAATCATGAATTGAATCATAAATAATGAATCATGAATCATGAATTGAATAATGAATCATAAATCGAATCATGAATCATGAATGGAATCATGAATCATGAATCATAAATCGAATCATGAATCATGAATTGAAATATGAATCGAATCATGAATTAAATCATTAATCATGAATTGAATCATGAATCATTAATTATGAATCATGAATTGAATCATGAATCATGAATTGAATCATGAATCATGAATCATGAATCATAAATCGAATCATGAATCATGAATGGAATCATGAATCATGAATTGAATCATGAATTGAATCATGAATCATGAATTAAATCATGAATCATGAAATGAATCATGAATCATGAATCATAAATCGAATCATGAATCATGAATTATGAATCATGAATTGAATCATGAATCATGAATTGAAACATGAATCATGAAATGAATCATGAATCATGAATCGAATCATGAATCATGAATTATGAATCATGTATTGAATCATGAATCATGAATCATGAATCATGAATCATAAATTAAATCATGAATCATGAATCATGAATTGAATCATGAATCATAATTTGAATCATGAATCATGAATTGAGTTACGAATCATGAATTGATTCATGAATCATGAATCATGAATTGAATCATGAATCATGAATTATGAATCATGAATTGAATCATGAATCATGAATTGAATCATGAATCATGAATTGAATCATGAATCAGAAATTATGAATCATGAATTGAATCATAAATCATGAATCATGAATTAAATCATGAATCATGAATCATGAATCATGAATTGAATCATGCATCATGAATTGAATCAGGAATCGAATCATGAATTGAATCATGAATCATGAATTGAATCATGAATCATGAATTGAATCATGAATCATGAATCATGTATCATGAATTGAATCATGAGTCATGAATCATGAATCGAATCATGAATCATGAATTGAATTATGAATCGAATCATGAATTGAGTCATGAATCATAAATTGAATCATGAATCATGAATTATGAATCATGAATTGAATCATGAATCATGAATTAAATAATGAATCATGAATCATGAATCATGAATCATGAAATATAAATCGAATCATGAACGAAATCATGAATGGAATCATGAATCATGAATTGAATCATGAATTGAATCATGAATTGAATTATGAATCATGAATTGAATCATGAATTAGATCATGAATTTAATCATGAATCATGAATTGAATCATGAATCATGAATCATAAATCGAATCATGAATCATGAATTGAATCATGAATCATGAATCATGAATCATGAATTGAATCATATATCATGAATCATGAATTGAATCATGAATCATGAATCATGAATTGAATCATGAATCATGAATTGAATCAGGAATCGAATAATGAATTGAATCATGAATCATGAATTGAATCATAAATCATGAATCATGAATCATGAATCATGAATTGAATCATGAATCATGAATCATAAATCGAATCATGAATCATGAATTGAAATTTGAATCGAATCATGAATTGAATCATTAATCATGAAATGAATCATGAATCATTAATTATGAATCATGAATTGCATCATGAATCATGAATTGAATCATGAATCATGAATCATGAATCATGAATCATAAATCGAATCATGAATCATGAATGGAATCATGAATCATGAATTGAATCATGAATTGAATCATGAATCATGAATTGAATCATGAATCATGAAATGAATCATGAATCATGAATCATGAATCGAATCATGAATCATGAATTGAATCATGAATCATGAATTGAAACATGAAATGAATCATGAATCATGAATCATGAATCGAATCATGAATCATGAATTATGAATCATGAATTGAATCATGAATCATGAATCATGAATCATAAATTGAATCATGAATCATGAATCATGAATTGAATCATGAATCATAATTTGAATCATGAATCATGAATTGAGTTACGAATCATGAATTGATTCATGAATCATGAATCATGAATTGAATCATGAATCATGAATTATGAATCATGAATTGAATCATGAATCATGAATTGAATCATGAATCATAAATTATGAATCATGAATTGAATCATAAATCATGAATCATGAATCATGAATTGAATCATAAATCATGAATCATGAATTAAATCATGAATCATGAATTATGAATCATGAATTGAATCATGAATCATGAATTGAATCATGAATCATGAATTGAATCATGAATCAGAAATTATGAATCATGAATTGAATCATAAATCATGAATCATGAATCATGAATTGAATCATAAATCATGAATCATGAATTAAATCATGAATCATGAATCATGAATCATGAATTGAATCATGCATCATGAATTGAATCAGGAATCGAATCATGAATTGAATCATGAATCATGATTTGAATCATGAATCATGAATTGAATCATGAATCATGAATCATGTATCATGAATTGAATCATGAGTCATGAATCATAAATCGAATCATGAATCATGAATTGAATTATGAATCGAATCATGAATTGAGTCATGAATCATAAATTGAATCATGAATCATGAATTATGAATCATGAATTGAATCATGAATCATGAATTAAATAATGAATCATGAATCATGAATCATGAAATATAAATCGAATCATGAACGAAATCATGAATGGAATCATGAATCATGAATTGAATCATGAATTGAATCATGAATTGAATTATGAATCATGAATTGAATCATGAATTAGATCATGAATTTAATCATGAATCATGAATTGAATCATGAATCATGAATCATAAATCGAATCATGAATCATGAATTGAATCATGAATCATGAATCATGAATCATGAATTGAATCATAAATCATGAATCATGAATTGAATCATGAATCATGAATCATGAATTGAATCATGAATCATGAATTGAATCAGGAATCGAATAATGAATTGAATCATGAATCATGAATTGAATCATAAATCATGAATCATGAATCATGAATCATGAATTGAATCATAAATCATGAATCATGAATCATGAATTGAATCATGAATCATGAATCATGTATCATGAATTGAATCATGAATCATGAATCATAAATCGAATCATGAATCATGAATTGAAATATGAATCGAATCATGAATTGAATCATTAATCATGAAATGAATCATGAATCATTAATTATGAATCATGAATTGCATCATGAATCATGAATTGAATCATGAATCATGAATTGAATCATGAATCATGAATCATGAATCATGAATCATAAATCGAATCATGAATCATGAATGGAATCATGAATCATGAATTGAATCATGAATTGAATCATGAATCATGAATTGAATCATGAATCATGAAATGAATCATGAATCATGAATCATGAATCGAATCATGAATCCTGAATTGAATCATGAATCAGAAATTATGAATCATGAATTGAATCATAAATCATGAATCATGAATCATGAATTGAATCATAAATCATGAATCATGAATTAAATCATGAATCATGAATCATGAATCATGAATTGAATCATGCATCATGAATTGAATCAGGAATCGAATCATGAATTGAATCATGAATCATGAATTGAATCATGAATCATGAATTGAATCATGAATCATGAATCATGTATCATGAATTGAATCATGAGTCATGAATCATAAATCGAATCATGAATCATGAATTGAATTATGAATCGAATCATGAATTGAGTCATGAATCATAAATTGAATCATGAATCATGAATTATGAATCATGAATTGAATCATGAATCATGAATTAAATAATGAATCATGAATCATGAATCATGAATCATGAAATATAAATCGAATCATGAACGAAATCATGAATGGAATCATGAATCATGAATTGAATCATGAATTGAATCATGAATTGAATTATGAATCATGAATTGAATCATGAATTAGATCATGAATTTAATCATGAATCATGAATTGAATCATGAATCATGAATCATAAATCGAATCATGAATCATGAATTGAATCATGAATCATGAATCATGAATCATGAATTGAATCATAAATCATGAATCATGAATTGAATCATGAATCATGAATCATGAATTGAATCATGAATCATGAATTGAATCAGGAATCGAATAATGAATTGAATCATGAATCATGAATTGAATCATAAATCATGAATCATGAATCATGAATCATGAATTGAATCATAAATCATGAATCATGAATCATGAATTGAATCATGAATCATGAATCATGTATCATGAATTGAATCATGAATCATGAATCATAAATCGAATCATGAATCATGAATTGAAATATGAATCGAATCATGAATTGAATCATTAATCATGAAATGAATCATGAATCATTAATTATGAATCATGAATTGCATCATGAATCATGAATTGAATCATGAATCATGAATTGAATCATGAATCATGAATCATGAATCATGAATCATAAATCGAATCATGAATCATGAATGGAATCATGAATCATGAATTTAATCATGAATTGAATCATGAATCATGAATTGAATCATGAATCATGAAATGAATCATGAATCATGAATCATGAATCATGAATCGAATCATGAATCATGAATTATGAATCATGAATTGAATCATGAATCATGAATTGAAACATGAATCATGAAATGAATCATGAATCATGAATCATGAATCGAATCATGAATCATGAATTATGAATCATGAATTGAATCATGAATCATGAATCATGAATCATAAATTGAATCATGAATCCTGAATCATGAATTGAATCATGAATCATAATTTGAATCATGAATCATGAATTGAGTTACGAATCATGAAGTGATTCATGAATCATGAATCATGAATTGAATCATGAATTATGAATCATGAATTGAATCATGAATCATGAATTGAATCATGAATCATAAATTATGAATCATGAATTGAATCATAAATCATGAATCATGAATCATGAATTGAATCATAAATCATGTATCATGAATTAAATTATGAATCATGAATCATGAATCATGAATTGAATCATGCATCATGAATTGAATCAGGAATCGAATCATGAATTGAATCATGAATCATGAATCATGAATCATGAATTGAATCATGAATCATGAATTGAATCATGAATCATGAATCATGAATCATGAATTGAATCATGAATCATGAATTGAATCAGGAATCGAATAATGAATTGAATCATGAATCATGAATTGAATCATAAATCATGAATCATGAATTGAATAATGAATCATGAATCATGAATTGAATCATGAATCATGAATTGAATCAGGAATCGAATAATGAATTGAATCATGAATCATGAATTGAATCATAAATCATGAATCATGAATCATGAATCATGAATTGAATCATAAATAATGAATCATGAATCATGAATTGAATAATGAATCATAAATCGAATCATGAATCATGAATGGAATCATGAATCATGAATCATAAATCGAATCATGAATCATGAATTGAAATATGAATCGAATCATGAATTGAATCATTAATCATGAATTGAATCATGAATCATTAATTATGAATCATGAATTGAATCATAAATCATGAATTGGATCATGAATCATGAATCATAAATCGAATCATGAATCATGAATGGAATCATGAATCATGAATTGAATCATGAATTGAATCATGAATCATGAATTGAATCATGAATCATGAAATGAATCATGAATCATGAATCATGAATCGAATCATGAATCATGAATTATGAATCATGAATTGAATCATGAATCATGAATTGAAACATGAATCATGAAATGAATCATGAATCATGAATCATGAATCGAATCATGAATCATGAATTATGAATCATGTATTGAATCATGAATCATGAATCATGAATCATGAATCATAAATTAAATCATGAATCATGAATCATGAATTGAATCATGAATCATAATTTGAATCATGAATCATGAATTGAGTTACGAATCATGAATTGATTCATGAATTGAATCATGTATCATGAATTGAATCATGAATCATGAATCATAAATCGAATCATGAATCATGAATTGAATTATGAATCGAATCATGAATTGAATCATGAATCATGAATTGAATCATGAATCATGAATTATGAATCATGAATTGAATCATGAATCATGAATTGAATCATGAATCATGAATCATGAATCATAAATCGAATCATGAATCATGAATGGAATCATGAATCATGAATTGAATCATGAATTGAATCATGAATCATGAATTGAATCATGAATTGATTCATGAATCATGAATTGAATCATGAATTGAATCATGAATCATGAATTGAATCATGAATTGAATCATGAATTGAATCATGAATCATGAATTGAATCATGAATCATGAATTGAATCATGAATCATGAAATGAATCATGAATCATGAATCATGAATCGAATCATGAATCATGAATTATGAATCATGAATTGAATCATGAATCATGAATTGAATCATGAATTGAATCATGAATCATAAATTATGAATCATGAATTGAATTATGAATCATGAATCATGAATCATGAATTGAATCATAAATCATGAATCATGAATTAAATCATGAATCATGAATCATGAATTGAATCATGCATCATGAATTGAATCAGGAATCGAATCATGAATTGAATCATGAATCATGAATTGAATCATGAATCATGAATTGAATCATGAATCATGAATCATGTATCATGAATTGAATCATGAGTCATGAATCATAAATCGAATCATGAATCATGAATTGAATTATGAATCGAATCATGAATTAAGTCATGAATCATAAATTGAATCATGAATCATGAATTGAATCAGGAATCGAATCATGAATCATGAATCATGAATCATGAATTGAATCATAAATCATGAATCATGAATCATGAATCATGAATTGAATCATAAATCATGAATCATGAATCATGAATTGAATCATGAATCATGAATTATGAATTGAATCATGTATCATGAATTGAATCATGAATCATGAATTGAATCATGAATCATGTATCATGAATTGAATCATGAATCATGAATCATAAATCGAATCATGAATCATGAATTGAATTATGAATCGAATCATGAATTGAATCATGAATCATGAATTGAATCATGAATCATGAATTATGAATCATGAATTGAATCATGAATCATAAATTGAATCATGAATCATGAATCATGAATCATGAATCATAAATCGAATCATGAATCATAAATGGAATTATGATTCATGAATTGAATCATGAATTGAATCATGAATCATGAATTGAATCATGAATTGAATCATGAATTGAATCATGAATCATGAATTGGATCATGAATCATGAAATGAATCATAAATTATGAATCATGAATCGAATCATGAATCATGAATTATGAATCATGAATTGAATCATGAATCATGAATTGAAACATGAATCATGAAATGAATCATGAATCATGAATCATGAAATGAATCATGAATTATGAATCATGAATTGATTCATGAATCATGAATCATGAATTGAATCATGAATTGAGTCATGAATCATGAATTGAATCATAAATCATGAATCATGAATCATGAATCATAATTTGAATCATGAATCATGAATTGAGTTACGAATCATGAATTGATTCATGAATCATGAATCATGAATTGAATCATGAATCATGAATTATGAATCATGAATTGAATCATGAATCATGAATTGAATCATGAATCATGAATTGAATCATGAATCATAAATTATGAATCATGAAATGAATCATGAATCATGAATAATGAATTGAATCATGAATCATGAATTGAATCATGAATCATGAATTATGAATCATGAATTGAATCATGAATCATGAATTGAATCAGGAATCGAATCATGAATTGAATCATGAATCATGAATTGAATCATGAATCATGAATTGAATCATGAATCATGAATTGAATCATGAATCATGAATCATGAATCATGAATTGAATCATAAATCATGAATCATGAATCATGAATTGAATCATGAATCATGAATTGAATCATGAATCATGAATTGAATCAGGAATCGAATCATGAATTGAATCATGAATCATGAATTGAATCATGAATCATGAATTGAATCATGAATCATGAATCATGTATCATGAATTGAATCATGAATCATGAATCATAAATCGAATTATGAATAAAGAATTGAATTATGAATTGAATCATGAATTGAGTCATGAATCATGAATTGAATCATGAATCATGAATTATGAATCATGAATTGAATCATGAATTGAATCATGAATTGAGTCATGAATCATGAATTGAATCATGAATCATGAATTATGAATCATGAATTGAATCATGAATTGAATCATGAATCATGAATCATGAATCATAAATGGAATCATAGTTCATAAATGGAATCATGAATCATGAATTGAATCATGAATTGAATCATGAATCATGAATGGAATCATAAATTGAATCATGAATCATGAATTGAATCATGAATTGAATCATGAATTGAATCATGAATCATGAATCATGAATCATGAATTGAATCATAAATCATGAATCATGAATTGAATCATGAATCATGAATTGAATCATGAATCATGAATTGAATCAGGAATCGAATAATGAATTGAATCATGAATCATGAATTGAATCATAAATCATGAATCATGAATCATGAATCATGAATTGAATCATAAATAATGAATCATGAATCATGAATTGAATAATGAATCATAAATCGAATCATGAATCATGAATGGAATCATGAATCATGAATCATAAATCGAATCATGAATTATGAATTGAAATATGAATCGAATCATGAATTGAATCATTAATCATGAATTGAATCATGAATCATTAATTATGAATCATGAATTGAATCATGAATCATGAATTGAATCATGAATCATGAATCATGAATCATAAATCGAATCATGAATCATGAATGGAATCATGAATCATGAATTGAATCATGAATTGAATCATGAATCATGAATTGAATCATGAATCATGAAATGAATCATGAATCATGAATCATGAATCGAATCATGAATCATGAATTATGAATCATGAATCATGAATTATGAATCATGAATTGAATCATGAATCATGAATTGAAACATGAATCATGAAATGAATCATGAATCATGAATCATGAATCGAATCATGAATCATGAATTATGAATCATGTATTGAATCATGAATCATGAATCATGAATCATGAATCATAAATTAAATCATGAATCATGAATCATGAATTGAATCATGAATCATAATTTGAATCATGAATCATGAATTGAGTTACGAATCATGAATTGATTCATGAATCATGAATCATGAATTGAATCATGAATCATGAATTATGAATCATGAATTGAATCATGAATCATAAATTGAATCATGAATCATGAATTGAATCATGAATCAGAAATTATGAATCATGAATTGAATCATAAATCATGAATCATGAATCATGAATTGAATCATAAATCATGAATCATGAATTAAATCATGAATCATGAATCATGAATCATGAATTGAATCATGCATCATGAATTGAATCAGGAATCGAATCATGAATTGAATCATGAATCATGAATTGAATCATGAATCATGAATTGAATCATGAATCATGAATCATGTATCATGAATTGAATCATGAGTCATGAATCATAAATCGAATCATGAATCATGAATTGAATTATGAATCGAATCATGAATTGAGTCATGAATCATAAATTGAATCATGAATCATGAATTATGAATCATGAATTGAATCATGAATCATGAATTAAATAATGAATCATGAATCATGAATCATGAAATATAAATCGAATCATGAACGAAATCATGAATGGAATCATGAATCATGAATTGAATCATGAATTGAATCATGAATTGAATTATGAATCATGAATTGAATCATGAATTAGATCATGAATTTAATCATGAATCATGAATTGAATCATGAATCATGAATCATAAATCGAATCATGAATCATGAATTGAATCATGAATCATGAATCATGAATTGAATCATAAATCATGAATCATGAATTGAATCATGAATCATGAATCATGAATTGAATCATGAATCATGAATTGAATCAGGAATCGAATAATGAATTGAATCATGAATCATGAATTGAATCATAAATCATGAATCATGAATCATGAATTGAATCATAAATCATGAATCATGAATCATGAATTGAATCATGAATCATGAATCATGTATCATGAATTGAATCATGAATCATGAATCATGAATCATGAATCATAAATCGAATCATGAATCATGAATTGAAATATGAATCGAATCATGAATTGAATCATTAATAATGAAATGAATCATGAATCATTAATTATGAATCATGAATTGCATCATGAATCATGAATTGAATCATGAATCATGAATCATGAATCATGAATCATAAATCGTATCATGAATCATGAATGGAATCATGAATCATGAATTGAATCATGAATTGAATCATGAATCATGAATTGAATCATGAATCATGAAATGAATCATGAATCATGAATCATGAATCGAATCATGAATCATGAATTATGAATCATGAATTGAATCATGAATCATGAATTGAAACATGAATCATGAAATGAATCATGAATCATGAATCATGAATCAAATCAGGAATCATGAATTATGAATCATGAATTGAATCATGAATCATGAATCATGAATCATAAATTGAATCATGAATCATGAATCATGAATTGAATCATGAATCATAATTTGAATCATGAATCATGAATTGAGTTACGAATCATGAATTGATTCATGAATCATGAATCATGAATTGAATCATGAATCATGAATTATGAATCATGAATTGAATCATGAATCATGAATTGAATCATGAATCATAAATTATGAATCATGAATTGAATCATAAATCATGAATCATGAATCATGAATTGAATCATAAATCATGAATCATGAATTAAATCATGAATCATGAATCATGAATTAAATCATGCATCATGAATTGAATCAGGAATCGAATCATGAATTGAATCATGAATCATGAATTGAATCATGAATCATTAATTATGAATCATGAATTGAATCATGAATCATGAATTGAATCATGAATCATGAATCATGAATCATAAATCGAATCATGAATCATGAATGGAATCATGAATCATGAATTGAATCATGAATTGAATCATGAATCATGAATTGAATCATGAATCATGAAATGAATCATGAATCATGAATCATGAATCGAATCATGAATCATGAATTATGAATCATGAATCATGAATTATGAATCAGGAATTGAATCATGAATCATGAATTGAAACATGAATCATGAAATGAATCATGAATCATGAATCATGAATCGAATCATGAATCATGAATTATGAATCATGTATTGAATCATGAATCATGAATCATGAATCATGAATCATAAATTAAATCATGAATCATGAATCATGAATTGAATCATGAATCATAATTTGAATCATGAATCATGAATTGAGTTACGAATCATGAATTGATTCATGAATCATGAATCATGAATTGAATCATGAATCATGAATTATGAATCATGAATTGAATCATGAATCATGAATTGAATCATGAATCAGAAATTATGAATCATGAATTGAATCATAAATCATGAATCATGAATCATGAATTGAATCATAAATCATGAATCATGAATTAAATCATGAATCATGAATCATGAATCATGAATTGAATCATGCATCATGAATTGAATCAGGAATCGAATCATGAATTGAATCATGAATCATGAATTGAATCATGAATCATGAATTGAATCATGAATCATGAATCATGTATCATGAATTGAATCATGAGTCATGAATCATAAATCGAATCATGAATCATGAATTGAATTATGAATCGAATCATGAATTGAGTCATGAATCATAAATTGAATCATGAATCATGAATTATGAATCATGAATTGAATCATGAATCATGAATTAAATAATGAATCATGAATCATGAATCATGAATCATGAAATATAAATCGAATCATGAACGAAATCATGAATGGAATCATGAATCATGAATTGAATCATGAATTGAATTATGAATCATGAATTGAATCATGAATTAGATCATGAATTTAATCATGAATCATGAATTGAATCATGAATCATGAATCATAAATCGAATCATGAATCATGAATTGAATCATGAATCATGAATCATGAATCATGAATTGAATCATAAATCATGAATCATGAATTGAATCATGAATCATGAATCATGAATTGAATCATGAATCATGAATTGAATCAGGAATCGAATAATGAATTGAATCATGAATCATGAATTGAATCATAAATCATGAATCATGAATCATGAATTGAATCATAAATCATGAATCATGAATCATGAATTGAATCATGAATCATGTATCATGAATTGAATCATGAATCATGAATTGAATCATGAATCATGAATCATAAATCGAATCATGAATCATGAATTGAAATATGAATCGAATCATGAATTGAATCATTAATCATGAAATGAATTATGAATCATTAATTATGAATCATGAATTGCATCATGAATCATGAATTGAATCATGAATCATGAATCATGAATCATGAATCATAAATCGAATCATGAATCATGAATGGAATCATGAATCATGAATTGAATCATGAATTGAATCATGAATCATGAATTGAATCATGAATCATGAAATGAATCATGAATCATGAATCATGAATCGAATCATGAATCATGAATTATGAATCATGAATTGAATCATGAATCATGAATTGAAACATGAATCATGAAATGAATCATGAATCATGAATCATGAATCAAATCAGGAATCATGAATTATGAATCATGAATTGAATCATGAATCATGAATCATGAATCATGAATCATAAATTGAATCATGAATCATAAATTGAATCATGAATCATAATTTGAATCATGAATCATGAATTGAGTTACGAATCATGAATTGATTCATGAATCATGAATCATGAATTGAATCATGAATCATGAATTATGAATCATGAATTGAATCATGAATCATGAAATGAATCATGAATCATAAATTATGAATCATGAATTGAATCATAAATCATGAATCATGAATCATGAATTGAATCATAAATCATGAATCATGAATTAAATCATGAATCATGAATCATGAATCATGAATTGAATCATGCATCATGAATTGAATCAGGAATCGAATCATGAATTGAATCATGAATCATGAATTGAATCATGAATCATGAATTGAATCATGAATCATGTATCATGAATTGATTCATGAGTCATGAATCATAAATCGAATCATGAATCATGAATTGAATTATGAATCGAATCATGAATTGAGTCATGAATCATAAATTGAATCATGAATCATGAATTATGAATCATGAATTGAATCATGAATCATGAATTAAATCATGAATCATGAATCATGAATCATGAATCATGAAATATAAATCGAATCATGAACGGAATCATGAATGGAATCATGAATCATGAATTGAATCATGAATTGAATCATGAATTGAATTATGAATCATGAATTGAATCATGAATTAGATCATGAATTTAATCATGAATCATGAATTGAATCATGAATCATGAATCATAAATCGAATCATGAATCATGAATTGAATCATGAATCGAATCATGAATTGAATCATGAATCATGAATCATGAATTGAATCATGAATTGAATCATGAATTGAATCATGAATCATGAATCATGAATTGAATCATGAATCATGAATCATGAATCATAAATTGAATCATGAATCATGAATTGAATCATGAATCATGAATTGAATCATGAATCATGAATCATGAATTGAATCATGAATTGAATCATGAATTGAATCATGAATCATGAATCATGAATTGAATCATGAATCATGAATCATGAATCATAAATTGAATCATGAATCATGAATTGAATCATGAATCATGAATTATGAATCATGAATTGAATCATGAATCATAAATTGAATCATGAATCATGAATCGAATCATGAATCATGAATTGAATAATGAATTGAATCATGAATCATGAATCATGAATTGAATCATGAATCATGAATCATGAATTGAATCATGAATCATAAATTGAATCATGAATCATGAATTGAATCATGAATCATGAATCATGAATTAAATAATGAATTGAATCATGAATTGAATAATGAATTGAATCATGAATCATGAATCATGAATTGAATCATGAATCATGAATCATGAATTGAATCATGAATCATGAATCATGAATTGAATCATGAATCATGAATCATGAATTGAATCAAGAATCATAAATCATGAATTAAATCATGAATAATGAATCATGAATCGAATCATGAATCATGAATTATGAATCATGAATTGAATCATGAATCATGAATTGAATCATGAATCATGAATCATGAATCATAAATCGAATTATGAATGGAATCATGAATGGAATCATGAATCATGAATTGAATCCTGAATTCAATCAAGAATTGAATTATGAATCATGAATTGAATCATGAATTAAATCATAAATTTAATCATGAATCATGAATTGAATCATGAATCATGAATTGAATCATGAATCATGAATCATAAATCGAATCATGAATCATGAATTATGAATCATGAATTGAATCATGAACCATGAATTATGAATCATGAATTGAACCATGAATTGAATCATGAATCATGAATCATGAATCATGAATTGAATCATGAATCATGAATTGAAGCATGAATCATGAATCATGAATCGAATCATGAATCATGAATGGAATCATGAATCATGAATGGAATCATGAATCATGAATCATGAATCAAATCAGTAATCGAATCATGAATTGAATTATGAATCATGAATTGAATCATGAATCATAAATTGAATCATGAATCATGAATTGAATCATGAATCATAAATTATGAATCATGAATTGAATCATGAATCATGAATCATGAATCATGAATTGAATCATAAATTATGAATCATGAATTAAATCATGAATCATGAATCATGAATAATGAATTGAATCATGCATCATGAATTGAATCAGGAATCGAATCATGAATTGAATCATGAATCATGAATTGAATCATGAATCATGAATCATGTATCATGAATTGAATCATGAGTCATGAATCATAAATCGAATCATGAATCATGAATTGAATTATGAATCGAATCATGAATTGAGTCATGAATCATAAATTGAATCATGAATCATGAATTATGAATCATGAATTGAATCATGAATCATGAATTGAATCATGAATCATGAATCATGAATCATGAATCATAAATCGAATTATGAATGGAATCATGAATGGAATCATGAATCATGAATTGAATCCTGAATTCAATCAAGAATTGAATTATGAATCATGAATTGAATCATGAATTAAATCATAAATTTAATCATGAATCATGAATTGAATCATGAATCATGAATCATAAATCGAATCATGAATCATGAATTGAATCATGAATCGAATCATGAATCGAATCATGAATTGAATCATGAATCATGAATCATGAATTGAATCATGAATTATGAATCATGAATTGAAGCATGAATCATGAATTGAATCATGAATCATGGATCATAAATTGAATCATGAATCATAAATTGAATCATGAATCATGAATTGAATCATGAATCATGAATTATGAATCATGAATTGAATCATGAATCATAAATTGAATCATGAATCATGAATTGAATCATGAATCATGAATTGAATAATGAATTGAATCATGAATCATGAATCATGAATTGAATCATGAATCATGAATCATGAATTGAATCATGAATCATAAATCGAATCATGAATCATGAATTGAATTATGAATCGAATCATGAATTGAGTCATGAATCATAAATTGAATCATGAATCATGAATTATGAATCATGAATTGAATCATGAATCATGAATTGAATCATGAATCATGAATCATGAATCATGAATTATAAATCGAATCATGAATGGAATCATGAATCATGAATTGAATCATGAATTGAATTATGAATTGAATTATGAATCATGAATTGAATCATGAATTAAATCATGAATTTAATCATGAATCATGAATTGAATCATGAATCATGAATCATAAATCGAATCATGAATCATGAATTGAATTATGAATCATGAATCATGAATCATGAATTGAATCATGAATCATGAATCATGAATTGAATCATGAATTTAGTCATGAATCATGAATTGAATCATAAATCATGAATCATGAATTGAATCATAAATCATGAATCATGAATCATAAATTGAATCATGAATCATGAATCATGAATTAAATCATGAATTGAATCATGAATCATTAATCATGAATCATGAATTGAATCATGCATCATGAATTGAATCATGAATCATGAATCGAATCATGAATTATGAATCATGAATTGAATCATGAATCATTAATCATGAATCATGAATTGAATCATGAATCAAATCATGAATCAAGAATCAAGAATCATGAATCGAATCATGAATCATGAATTGAATCATGAATCATGAATCGAATCATGAATCATGAATTGAATCATGAATTGAATCATGAATCATGAATTGAATCATGAATTGAATCATGAATTGAATCATGAATCATGAATTGAATCATGAATCATGAATCATAAATTGAATCATGAATCATGAATTGAATCATGAATGGAATCATGAACCATGAATTGAATCATGAATTCAATCATGAATCATGAATTGAATCATGAATCATGAATCATGAATCATGAATCATGAATCATAAATCGAATTATGAATGGAATCATGAATGGAATCATGAATCATGAATTGAATCCTGAATTGAATCATGAATTTAATTATGAATCATGAATTGAATCATGAATTAAATCATAAATTTAATCATGAATCATGAATTGAATCATGAATCATGAATCATAAATCGAATCATGAATCATGAATTGAATCATGAATCGAATCATGAATCGAATCATGAATTGAATCATGAATCATGAATCATGAATCATGAATTGAATCATGAATTATGAATCATGAATTGAAGCATGAATCATGAATTGAATCATGAATCATGAATCATTAATTGAATCATGAATTGAATCATGAATCATGAATCATGAACTGAATCATGAATCATGGATCATAAATTGAATCATGAATCATAAATTGAATCATGAATCATGAATTGAATCATGAATCATGAATTATGAATCATGAATTGAATCATGAATCATAAATTGAATCATGAATCATGAATTGAATCATGAATCATGAATTGAATAATGAATTGAATCATGAATCATGAATCATGAATTGAATCATGAATCATGAATCATGAATTGAATCATGAATCATAAATCGAATCATGAATTGAATTATGAATCGAATCATGAATTGAGTCATGAATCATAAATTGAATCATGAATCATGAATTATGAATCATGAATTGAATCATGAATCATGAATTGAATCATGAATCATGAATCATGAATCATGAATCATAAATCGAATCATGAATGGAATCATGAATGGAATCATGAATCATGAATTGAATCATGAATTGAATCATGAATTGAATTATGAATCATGAATTGAATCATGAATTAAATCATGAATTTAATCATGAATCATGAATTGAATCATGAATCATGAATCATAAATCGAATCATGAATCATGAATTGAATTATGAATCGAATCATGAATTGAATCATGAATCATGAATCATGAATCATGAATTGAATCATGAATCATGAATCATGAATTGAATCATGAATTTAGTCATGAATCATGAATTGAATCATATATCATGAATCATGAATTGAATCATAAATCATGAATCATGAATCATGAATCATAAATTGAATCATGAATCATGAATCATGAATTAAATCATGAATTGAATCATGAATCATTAATCATGAATCATGAATTGAATCATGCATCATGAATTGAATCATGAATCATGAATCGAATCATGAATTATGAATCATGAATTGAATCATGAATCATTAATCATGAATCATGAATTGAATCATGAATCAAGAATCAAGAATCATTATTCGAATCATGAATCATGAATTGAATCATGAATCATGAATCATGAATCGAATCATGAATCATGAATTGAATCATGAATTGAATCATGAATTGAATCATGAATTGAATCATGAATCATGAATTGAATCATGAATCATGAATCATAAATTGAATCATGAATCATGAATTGAATCATGAATGGAATCATGAACCATGAATTGAATCATGAATTCAATCATGAATCATGAATTGAATCATGAATCATCAATCATGAATCATGAATTGAATCATGAATCATGAATTGAAGCATGAATCATGAATCATGAATCGAATCATGAATCATGAATCGAATCATGAATCATGAATCATGAATCAAATCATGAATTGAATCATGAATCGAATCATGAATCATGATTCATGAATCTAATCATGAATCATGAATTGAATCATGAATCATGAATTGAATCATGAATCATAATTTGAATCATGAATCATGAATTGAGTTACGAATCATGAATTGATTCATGAATCATGAATTATGAATCATGAATTGAATCATGAATCATAAATTGAATCATGAATCATGAATTATGAATCATGAATTGAATCATGAATCATAAATTGAATCATGAATCATGAATTAAATCATGAATCATAAATTATGAATCATGAATTGAATCATGAATCATGAATCATGAATCATGAATTGAATCATAAATTATGAATCATGAATTAAATCATGAATCATGAATCATGAATTGAATCATGCATCATGAATTGAATCAGGAATCGAATCATGAATTGAATCATGAATCATGAATTGAATCATGAATCATGAATCATGTATCATGAATTGAATCATGCATCATGAATTGAATCAGGAATCGAATCATGAATTGAATCATGAATCATAAATCGAATCATGAATCATGAATTGAATCATGAATCGAATCATGAATTGAATCATGAATCATGAATCATGAATCATGAATTGAATCATGAATTATGAATCATGAATTGAATCATGAATTATGAATCATGAATTGAAGCATGAATCATGAATTGAATCATGAATCATGAATCATTAATTGAATCATGAATTGAATCATGAATTGAATCATGAATCATGAATTGAATAATGAATTGAATCATGAATCATGAATCATGAATTGAATCATAAATCATGAATCATGAATTGAATCATGAATCATAAATTGAATCATGAATCATGAATTGAATCATGAATCATGAATCATGAATTGAATAATGAATTGAATCATGAATCATGAATTGAATCATGAATCATGAATCATGAATTGAATCATGAATTATGAATCATGAATTGAATCATGAATCATTAATTGAATCATAAATTGAATCATGAATCATGAATCATGAATTGAATCAAGAATCATAAATCATGAATTAAATCATGAATCATGAATCATGAATCGAATCATGAATCATGAATTATGAATCATAAATTGAATCATGAACCATGAATTATGAATCAAGAATTGAATCATGAATCATGAATCATGAATCATGAATTGAATCATGAATCATGAATTGAAGCATGAATCATGAATCGATTCATGAATCATTAATCGAACCATGAATCATGAATCAAATCAGTAATCGAATCATGAATTGAATTATGAATCATGAATTGAATCATGAATCATGAATGGAATCATGAATCATAAATCATAATTTGAGTCATGAATTGATTCATGAACCATGAATCATGAATTGAATCATGAATCATGAATTGAATCATGCATCACGAATTGAATCAGGAATCGAATCATGAATTGAATCATGAATCATGAATCATGTATCATGAATTGAATCATGAGTCATGAATCATAAATCGAATCATGAATCATGAATTGAATTATGAATTGAATCATGAATTGAATCATGAATCATGAATTATGAATCATGAATTGAATCATGAATCATGAATTGAATCATGAATCATGAATCATGAATCATGAATCATAAATCGAATCATGAATCATGAAGGGAATCATGAATGGAATCATAAATAATGAATTGAATCATGAATCATGAATCGAATCATGAATTATGAATCATGAATTGAATCATGAATCATTAATCATAAATCATGAATTGAATCATGAATCAAATCATGAATCATGAATCAAGAATCATGAATCGAATCATGAATCATGAATTGAATCATGAATCATGAATCATGAATTGAATCATGAATCATGAATTGAATCATGAATCATGAATCAAAAATTGAATCATGAATCATGAATTGAATCATGAATGGAATCATGAATTATGAATCATGAATTGAATCATGAATCATGAATCATGAATTGAATCATGAATGGAATCATGAATTATGAATCATGAATTGAATCATGAATCATGAATCATGAATTGAATCATGAATTGAGTCATGAATCATGAATTATGAATCATGAAATGAATCATGAAGGGAATCATGAATGGAATCATCAATCATGAATTGAATCATGAATCATGAATCAAATCATGAATTATGAATCATGAATTGAATCATGAATCATTAATCATGAATCATGAATTGAATCATGAATCAAATCATGAATCATGAATCAAGAATCATGAATCGAATCATGAATCATGAATTGAATCATGAATCATGAATCAAGAATCATGAATCGAATCATGAATCATGAATTGAATCATGAATCATGAATTGAATCATGAATCATGAATCGAATCATGAATCATGAAGTGAATCATGAATCGTGAATTGAATCATGAATTATGAATCATGAATTGAATCATGAATCATGAATCATGAAATGAATCATGAATCATGAATCATGAATTGAAACATGAATCATGAATTGAATCATGAATCATGAATCATGAATCATGAATTGAATCATAAATCATGAATCATGAATCATGAATTGAATCATGAATCATGAATTGAATCATGAATAATGAATTGAATCAGGAATCGAATCATGAATTGAATCATAAATCATGAATTGAATCATGAATCATGAATTGAATCATGAATCATGAATCATGAATCATGAATTGAATCATGAATCATGAATCATAAATCGAATTATGAATCATGAATTGAATTATGAATCGAATCATGAATTGAGTCATAAATCATGAATCGAATCATGAATCATGAATTATGAATCATGAATTGAATCATGAATCATGAATTGAATCATGAATCATGAATCATGAATCATAAATGGAATCATGAATCATGAATTGAATCATGAATTGAATCATGAATCATGAATGGAATCATAAATTGAATCATGAATCATGAATTGAATCATGAATCATGAATCATGAATTGAATCATAAATCATGAATCATGAATTGAATCATGAATCATGAATCATGAATCATGAATTGAATCATGAATCATGAATTGAATCAGGAATCGAATCATGAATCATGAATCATGAATCATGAATTGAATCATAAATCATGAATCATGAATCATGAATCATAATTTGAATCATAAATCATGAATCATGAATCATGAATTGAATCATGAATCATGAATTATGAATTGAATCATGTATCATGAATTGAATCAGGAATCGAATCATGAATTGAATCATGAATCATGAATTGAATCATGAATCATGAATCATGTATCATGAATTGAATCATGAATCATGAATCATAAATCGAATCATGAATCATGATTTGAATTATGAATCGAATCATGAATTGAATCATGAATCATGAATTGAATCATGAATCATGAATTATGAATCATGAATTGAATCATGAATCATAAATTGAATCATGAATCATGAATCATGAATCATAAATCGAATCATGAATCATAAAATGAATTATGATTCACGAATTGAATCATGAATCATGAATTGAATCATGAATTGAATCATGAATCATGAATTGAATCATGAATTGAATCATGAATCATGAATTGAATCATGAATCATGAAATGAATCATAAATTATGAATCATGAATCGAATCATGAATCATGAATTATGAATCATGAAATGAATCATGAATCATGAATCATGAAATGAATTATGAATCATGAATTGAATCATGAATCATGAATCATGAATTGAATCATGAATTGAGTCATAAATCATGAATTGAATCATAAATCATGAATCATGAATCTTGAATCATAAATTGAATCATGAATCATGATTCATGAATTGAATCATGAATCATAATTTGAATCATGAATCATGAATTGAGTTACGAATCATGAATTGATTCATGAATCATGAATCATGAATTGAATCATGAATCATGAATTATGAATCATGAATTGAATCATGAATTGAATCATGAATCATGAATTATGAATCATGAAATGAATCATGAATCATGAATAATGAATTGAATCATGAATCATGAATTGAATCATGAATTATGAATCATGAATTGAATCATAAATCATGAATTATGAATCATGAATTGAATCATGAATCATGAATTGAATCATGAATCATGAATTGAATCAGGAATCGAATCATGAATTGAATCATGAATCATGAATTGAATCATGAATCATGAATTGAATCATGAATCATGAATCATGTATCATGAATTGAATCATGAATCATGAATTGAATCATGAATCATGAATCATGAATCATGAATTGAATCATGAATCATGAATCATAAATCGAATTATGAATCATGAATTGAATTATGAATCGAATCATGAATTGAGTCATAAATCATGAATTGAATCATGAATCATGAATTATGAATCATGAATTGAATCATGAATCATAAATGGAATCATGAATCATGAATTGAATCATGAATTGAATCATGAATCATGAATGGAATCATAAATTGAATCATGAATCATGAATTGAATCATGAATCATGAATCATGAATCATGAATTGAATCATAAATCATGAATCATGAATTGAATCATGAATCATGAATCATGAATCATGAATTGAATCATGAATCATGAATTGAATCAGGAATCGAATCATGAATCATGAATTGAATCATAAATCATGAATCATGAATCATGAATCATAATTTGAATCATAAATCATGAATCATGAATCATGAATCATAATTTGAATCATGTATCATGAATTGAATCAGGAATCGAATCATGAATTGAATCATGAATCATGTATCATGAATTGAATCATGAATCATGAATCATAAATCGAATCATGAATCATGATTTGAATTATGAATCAAATCATGAATTGAATCATGAATCATGAATTGAATCATGAATCATGAATTATGAATCATGAATTGAATCATGAATCATAAATTGAATCATGATTAATGAATCATGAATCATGAATCATAAATCGAATCATGAATCATAAATGGAATTATGATTCATGAATTGAATCATGAATTGAATCATGAATCATGAATTGAATCATGAATTGAATCATGAATCATGAATTGAATCATGAATTGAATCATGAATCATGAATTGAATCATGAATCATGAAATGAATCATAAATTATGAATCATGAATCGAATCATGAATCATGAATTATGAATCATGAATTGAATCATGAATCATGAATTGAAACATGAATCATGAAATGAATCATGAATCATGAATCATGAATCATGAATTATGAATCATGAATTGAATCATGAATCATGATTTGAATCATGAATTGAGTCATGAATCATGAATTGAATCATAAATCATGAATCATGAATCTTGAATCATAAATTGAATCATGAATCATGATTCATGAATTGAATCATGAATCATAATTTGAATCATGAATCATGAATTGAGTTACGAATCATGAATTGAATCATGAATCATGAATTATGAATCATGAATTGATTCATGAATTGAATCATGAATCATGAATTGAATCATGAATCATGAATTATGAATCATGAAATGAATCATGAATCATGAATAATGAATTGAATCATGAATCATGAATTGAATCATGAATCATGAATTATGAATCATGAATTGAATCATAAATCATGAATCATGAATCATGAATTGAATCATGAATCATGAATTGAATCATGAATCATGAATTGAATCAGGAATCGAATCATGAATTGAATCATGAATCATGAATTGAATCATGAATCATGAATTGAATCATGAATCATGTATCATGAATTGAATCATGAATCATGAATCATAAATCGAATTATGAATCACGAATTGAATTATGAATCGAATCATGAATTGAGTCATGAATCATGAATTGAATCATGAATCATGAATTATGAATCATGAATTGAATCATGAATCATGAATTGAATCATGAATCATGAATCATGAATCATAAATGGAATCATGGTTCATAAATGGAATCATGAATCATGAATTGAATCATGAATTGAATCATGAATCATGAATGGAATCATAAATTGAATCATGAATCATGAATTAAATCATGACTTGAATCATGAATCATGAATTGAATCATGAATCATGAATTGAATCATAAATCATGAATCATGAATTGAATCATGAATCATGAATCATGAATCATGAATTGAATCATGAATCATGAATTGAATCAGGAATCGAATAATGAATTGAATCATGAATCATGAATTGAATCATAAATCATGAATCATGAATTGAATCATAAATCATGAATCATGAATTGAATCATGAATCATGAATCATGTATCATGAATCATGAATTGAATCATAAATCATGAATCATGAATCATGAATTGAATCATGAATCATGAATTGAATCATGAATCATGAATTGAATCAGGAATCGAATCATGAATTGAATCATGAATCAGGAATTGAATCATGAATCATGAATTGAATCATGAATCATGAATCATGAATCATGAATTGAATCATGAATCATGAATCATAAATCGAATTATGAATCATGAATTGAATTATGAATTGAATCATGAATTGAGTCATAAATCATGAATTGAATCATGAATTATGAATCATGAATTGAATCATGAATCATGAATTGAATCATGAATCATGAATCATGAATCATAAATGGAATCATGAATCATAAATGGAATCATGAATCATGAATTGAATCATGAATTGAATCATGAATCATTAATGGAATCATAAATTGAATCATGAATCATGAATTGAATCATGAATCATGAATTGAATCATAAATCATGAATCATGAATTGAATCATGAATCATGAATCATGAATTGAATCATGAATCATGAATTGAATCAGGAATCGAATCATGAATCATGAATCATGAATCATGAATTGAATCATAAATCATGAATCATGAATCATAATTTGAATCATAAATCATGAATCATGAATCATGAATTGAATCATGAATCATGAATTATGAATTGAATCATGTATCATGAATTGAATCAGGAATCGAATCATGAATTGAATCATGAATCATGAATTGAATCATGAATCATGAATCATGTATCATGAATTGAATCATGAATCATGAATCATAAATCGAATCATGAATCATGATTTGAATTATGAATCGAATCATGAATTGAATCATGAATCATGAATTGAATCATGAATCATGAATTATGAATCATGAATTGAATCATGAATCATAATTTGAATCATGAATCATGAATCATGAATCATGAATCATAAATCGAATCATGAATCATAAAATGAATTATGATTCATGAATTGAATCATGAATTGAATCATGAATCATGAATTGAATCATGAATTGAATCATGAATCATGAATTGAATCATGAATTGAATCATGAATCATGAATTGAATCATGAATTGAATCATGAATCATGAATTCAATCATAAATCATGAAATGAATCATAAATTATGAATCATGAATTGAATCATGAATTATGAATCATGAATTGAATCATGAATCATGAATTGAAACATGAATCATGAAATGAATCATGAATCATGAATCATGAAATGAATCATGAATTATGAATCATGAATTGAATCATGAATCATGAATTGAATCATGAATTGAGTCATGAATCATGAATTGAATCATAAATCATGAATCATGAATCTTGAATCATAAATTGAATCATGAATCATAATTTGAATCATGAATCATGAATTGAGTTACGAATCATGAATTGATTCATGAATCATGAATCATGAATTGAGTCATGAATCATGAATTGAATCATGAATCATGAATTATGAATCATGAATTGAATCATGAATTGAATCATGAATCATGAATTATGAATCATAAATGGAATCATGGTTCATAAATGGAATCATGAATCATGAATTGAATCATGAATTGAATCATGAATCATGAATGGAATCATAAATTGAATCATGAATCATGAATTGAATCATGACTTGAATCATGAATCATGAATTGAATCATGAATCATGAATTGAATCATAAATCATGAATCATGAATTGAATCATGAATCATGAATCATGAATCATGAATTGAATCATGAATCATGAATTGAATCAGGAATCGAATAATGAATTGAATCATGAATCATGAATTGAATCATAAATCATGAATCATGAATTATGAATCATGAATTGAATCATAAATCATGAATCATGAATCATGAATTGAATCATGAATCATGAATCATGAATTGAATCATAAATCATGAATCATGAATCATGAATCATGAATTGAATCATGAATCATGAATTAAATCAGGAATCGAATAATGAATTGAATCATGAATCATGAATTGAATCATAAATCATGAATCATGAATCATGAATCATGAATTGAATCATAAATCATGAATCATGAATCATGAATCATGAATTGAATCATAAATCATGAATCATGAATCATGAATTGAATCATGAATCATGAATCATGAATCATGAATCATGAATTGAATCATAAATCATGAATCATGAATCATGAATTGAATCATGAATCATGAATTGAATCATGAATCATGAATTGAATCATAAATCATGAATCATGAATCATGAATTGAATCATGAATCATGAATCATGAATCATGAATTGAATCATAAATCATGAATCATGAATCATGAATTGAATCATGAATCATGAATTGAATCATAAATCATGAATCATGAATCATGAATTGAATCATGAATCATGAATCATGAATCATGAATCAAATCATAAATCATGAATCATGAATCATGAATTAAATCATGAATCATGAATTGAATCATGAATTGAATCAGGAATCGAATCATGAATTGAATCATGAATCATGAATTGAATCATGAATCATGAATCATGAATCATAAATGGAATCATGGTTCATAAATGGAATCATGAATCATGAATTGAATCATGAATTGAATCATGAATCATGAATGGAATCATAAATTGAATCATGAATCATGAATTGAATCATGAATCATGAATCATGAATTGAATCATAAATCATGAATCATGAATCATGAATTGAATCATGAATCATGACTTGAATCATGAATCATGAATTGAATCATGAATCATGAATTGAATCATAAATCATGAATCATGAATTGAATCATGAATCATGAATCATGAATTGAATCATGAATCATGAATTGAATCAGGAATCGAATAATGAATTGAATCATGAATCATGAATTGAATCATAAATCATGAATCATGAATTGAATCATTGAATCATGAATCATGAATCATAAATCGAATCAGGAATCGAATAATGAATTGAATCATGAATCATGAATTGAATCATAAATCATGAATCATGAATCATGAATCATGAATTGAATCATTGAATCATGAATCATGAATCATAAATCGAATCATGAATCATGAATCATGAATCATGAATCATGAATTGAATCATAAATCATGAATCATGAATCATGAATTGAATCATGAATCATGAATTGAATCATGAATCATGAATTGAATCAGGAATCGAATCATGAATTGAATCATGAATCATGAATTGAATCATGAATTGAATCATGAATCATGAATTGAATCATGAATTGAATCATGAATCATGAATTGAATCATGAATTGAATCATGAATCATGAATTGAATCATGAATTGAATCATGAATTGAATCATGAATCATGAATTGAATCATGAATCATGAATTGAATCATGAATTGAATCATGAATCATGAATTGAATCATGAATTGAATCATGAATCATGAATTGAATCATGAATTGAATCATGAATTGAATCATGAATCATGAATTGAATCATGAATCATGAATCATGAATCATGAATTGAATCATAAATCATGAATCATGAATTAAATCATGAATCATGAATCATGAATTGAATCATGCATCATGAATTGAATCAGGAATCGAATCATGAATTGAATCATGAATCATGAATTGAATCATGAATCATGAATTGAATCATAAATCATGTATCATGAATTGAATCATGAGTCATGAATCATAAATCGAATCATGAATCATGAATTGAATTATGAATCGAATCATGAATTGAGTCATGAATCATAAATTGAATCATGAATCATGAATTGAATCAGGAATCGAATCATGAATCATGAATCATGAATCATGAATTGAATCATAAATCATGAATCATGAATCATGTATCAGTAATTGAATCATGAATCATGAATTATGAATTGAATCATGAATCATGTATCATGAATTGAATCATGAATCATGAATCATAAATCGAATCATGAATCATGAATTGAATTATGAATCGAATCATGAATTGAATCATGAATCATGAATTGAATCATGAATCATGAATTATGAATCATGAATTGAATCATGAATCATAAATTGAATCATGAATCATGAATCATGAATCATGAATCATAAATCGAATCATGAATCATAAATGGAATTATGATTCATGAATTGAATCATGAATTGAATCATGAATCATGAATTGAATCATGAATTGAATCATGAATCATGAATTGAATCATGAATTGAATCATGAATCATGAATTGAATCATGAATTGAATCATGAATCATGAATTGAATCATGAATCATGAAATGAATCATAAATTATGAATCATGAATCGAATCATGAATCATGAATTATGAATCATGAATTGAATCATGAATCATGAATTGAGTCATGAATCATGAAATGAATCATGAATCATGAATCATGAATCATGAAATGAATCATGAATTATGAATCATGAATTGAATCATGAATCATGAATCATGAATTGAATCATAAATTGAGTCATGAATCATGAAATGAATCATAAATCATGAATCATGAATCATGAATCATAATTTGAATCATGAATCATGAATTGAGTTACGAATCATGAATTGATTCATGAATCATGAATCATGAATTGAATAATGAATCATGAATTATGAATCATGAATTGAATCATGAATCATGAATTGAATCATGAATTGAATCATGAATCATGAATTGAATCATGAATCATGAATTATGAATCATGAAATGAATCATGAATCATGAATAATGAATTGAATCATGAATCATGAATTGAATCATGAATCATGAATTATGAATCATGAATTGAATCATGAATCATGAATCATGAATTGAATCATAAATCATGAATCATGAATTGAATCATGAATCATGAATTGAATCATGAATCATGAATTGAATCAGGAATCGAATCATGAATTGAATCATGAATCATGAATTGAATCATGAATCATGAATCATGTATCATGAATTGAATCATGAATCATGAATCATAAATCGAATTATGAATCACGAATTGAATTATGAATCGAATCATGAATTGAGTCATGAATCATGAATTGAATCATGAATCATGAATTATGAATCATGAATTGAATCATGAATCATGAATTGAATCATGAATCATGAATCATAAATGGAATCATGGTTCATAAATGGAATCATGAATCATGAATTGAATCATGAATTGAATCATGAATCATGAATGGAATCATAAATTGAATCATGAATCATGAATTGAATCATGAATTGAATCATGAATCATGAATCATGAATTGAATCATGAATCATGAATCATGAATTGAATCATGAATCATGAATTGAATCATAAATCATGAATCATGAATTGAATCATGAATCATGAATCATGAATTGAATCATGAATCATGAATTGAATCAGGAATCGAATAATGAATTGAATCATGAATCATGAATTGAATCATAAATCATGAATCATGAATCATGAATTGAATCATAAATCATGAAATGAATCATAAATTATGAATCATGAATCGAATCATGAATCATGAATTATGAATCATGAATTGAATCATGAATCATGAATCATGTATCATGAATTGAATCATGAATCATGAATCATAAATCGAATCATGAATCATGAATTGAAATATGAATCGAATCATGAATTGAATCATTAATCATGAATTGAATCATGAATCATTAATTATGAATCATGAATTGAATCATGAATCATGAATTGAATCATGAATCATGAATCATGAATCATGAATCATAAATCGAATCATGAATCATGAATGGAATCATGAATCTTGAATTGAATCATGAATTGAATCATGAATCATGAATTGAATCATGAATTGAATCATGAATCATGAATTGAATCATGAATCATGAATCATGAATCATGAATCATGAATTGAATCATAAATCATGAATCATGAATCATGAATTGAATCATGAATCATGAATTGAATCAGGAATCGAATCATGAATTGAATCATGAATCATGAATTGAATCATGAATCATGAATCATGTATCATGAATTGAATCATGAATCATGAATCATAAATCGAATTATGAATCACGAATTGAATTATGAATCGAATCATGAATTGAGTCATGAATCATGAATTGAATCATGAATCATGAATTATGAATCATGAATTGAATCATGAATCATGAATTGAATCATGAATCATGAATCATGAATCATAAATGGAATCATGGTTCATAAATGGAATCATGAATCATGAATTGAATCATGAATTGAATCATGAATCATGAATGGAATCATAAATTGAATCATGAATCATGAATTGAATCATGAATTGAATCATGAATCATGAATCATGAATTGAATCATGAATCATGAATCATGAATTGAATCATGAATCATGAATTGAATCATAAATCATGAATCATGAATTGAATCATGAATCATGAATCATGAATTGAATCATGAATCATGAATTGAATCAGGAATCGAATAATGAATTGAATCATGAATCATGAATTGAATCATAAATCATGAATCATGAATCATGAATTGAATCATAAATCATGAAATGAATCATAAATTATGAATCATGAATCGAATCATGAATCATGAATTATGAATCATGAATTGAATCATGAATCATGAATCATGTATCATGAATTGAATCATGAATCATGAATCATAAATCGAATCATGAATCATGAATTGAAATATGAATCGAATCATGAATTGAATCATTAATCATGAATTGAATCATGAATCATTAATTATGAATCATGAATTGAATCATGAATCATGAATTGAATCATGAATCATGAATCATAAATCGAATCATGAATCATGAATGGAATCATGAATCTTGAATTGAATCATGAATTGAATCATGAATCATGAATTGAATCATGAATTGAATCATGAATCATGAATTGAATCATGAATTGAATCATGAATCATGAATTGAATCATGAATCATGAATCATGAATCATGAATCATGAATTGAATCATAAATCATGAATCATGAATCATGAATTGAATCATGAATCATGACTTGAATCATGAATCATGAATTGAATCATGAATCATGAATTGAATCATAAATCATGAATCATGAATTGAATCATGAATCATGAATAATGAATCATGAATTGAATCATGAATTATGAATTAAATCAGGAATCGAATAATGAATTGAATCATGAATCATGAATTGAATCATAAATCATGAATCATGAATCATGAATCATGAATTGAATCATTGAATCATGAATCATGAATCATAAATCGAATCAGGAATCGAATAATGAATTGAATCATGAATCATGAATTGAATCATAAATCATGAATCATGAATCATGAATCATGAATTGAAACATTGAATCATGAATCATGAATCATAAATCGAATCATGAATCATGAATTGAATTATGAATCGAATCATGAATTGAATCATGAATCATGAATTGAATCATGAATCATGAATTATGAATCATGAATTGAATCATGAATCATGAATTGAATCATGAATCATGAATCATAAATCGAATCATGAATGGAATCATGAATCATGAATTGAATCATGAATTGAATCATGAATCATGAATTGAATCATGAATTGAATCATGAATCATGAATTGAATCATGAATTGAATCATGAATTGAATCATGAATCATGAATTGAATCATGAATCATGAATTGAATTATGAATCATGAAATGAATCATGAATCATGAATCATGAATCGAATCATGAATCATGAATCATGAATTATGAATCATAAATTTAATCATGAATCATGAATTGAATCATGAATTGAATCATGAATCATGAATTGAATCATGAATCATGAATCATGAATCATGAATTGAATCATAAATCATGAATCATGAATTAAATCATGAATCATGAATCATGAATTGAATCATGCATCATGAATTGAATCAGGAATCGAATCATGAATTGAATCATGAATCATGAATTGAATCATGAATCATGAATTGAATCATGAATCATGAATCATGTATCATGAATTGAATCATGAGTCATGAATCATAAATCGAATCATGAATCATGAATTGAATTATGAATCGAATCATGAATTGAGTCATGAATCATAAATTGAATCATGAATCATGAATTGAGTCAGGAATCGAATCATGAATCATGAATCATGAATTGAATCATAAATCATGAATCATGAATCATGAATTGAATCATAAATCATGAATCATGAATCATGAATTGAATCATGAATCATGAATTATGAATTGAATCATGTATCAGTAATTGAATCATGAATCATGAATTATGAATTGAATCATGAATCATGTATCATAAATCGAATCATGAATCATGAATTGAATTATGAATCGAATCATGAATTGAATCATGAATCATGAATTGAATCATGAGTCATGAATTATGAATCATGAATTGAATCATGAATCATGAATTGAATCATGAATCATGAAATGAATCATAAATTATGAATCATGAATCGAATCATGAATCATGAATTATGAATCATGAATTGAATCATGAATCATGAATTGAGTCATGAATCATGAAATGAATCATGAATCATGAATCATGAAATGAATCATGAATTATGAATCATGAATTGAATCATGAATCATGAATCATGAATTGAATCATGAATTGAGTCATGAATCATGAATTGAATCATAAATCATGAATCATGAATCATGAATCATAATTTGAATCATGAATCATGAATTGAGTTACGAATCATGAATTGATTCATGAATCATGAATCATGAATTGAATAATGAATCATGAATTATGAATCATGAATTGAATCATGAATCATGAATTGAATCATGAATCATGAATTGAATCATGAATCATGAATTATGAATCATGAAATGAATCATGAATCATGAATAATGAATTGAATCATGAATCATGAATTGAATCATGAATCATGAATTATGAATCATGAATTGAATCATGAATCATGAATCATGAATCATGAATCATGAATTGAATCATAAATCATGAATCATGAATCATGAATTGAATCATGAATCATGAATTGAATCATGAATCATGAATTGAATCATGAATCATGAATCATAAATCGAATCATGAATCATGAATTGAATTATGAATCGAATCATGAATTGAATCATGAATCATGAATTGAATCATGAGTCATGAATTATGAATCATGAATTGAATCATGAATCATAAATTGAATCATGAATCATGAATCATGAATCATGAATCATAAATCGAATCATGAATCATAAATGGAATTATGATTCATGAATTGAATCATGAATTGAATCATGAATCATGAATTGAATCATGAATTGAATCATGAATCATGAATTGAATCATGAATTGAATCATGAATCATGAATTGAATCATGAATTGAATCATGAATCATGAATTGAATCATGAATCATGAAATGAATCATAAATTATGAATCATGAATCGAATCATGAATCATGAATTATGAATCATGAATTGAATCATGAATCATGAATTGAGTCATGAATCATGAAATGAATCATGAATCATGAATCATGAAATGAATCATGAATTATGAATCATGAATTGAATCATGAATCATGAATCATGAATTGAATCATGAATCATGAATCATAATTTGAATCATGAATCATGAATTGAGTTACGAATCATGAATTGATTCATGAATCATGAATCATGAATTGAATAATGAATCATGAATTATGAATCATGAATCATGAATTGAATCATGAATTGAATCATGAATCATGAATTGAATCATGAATCATGAATTATGAATCATGAAATGAATCATGAATCATGAATAATGAATTGAATCATGAATCATGAATTGAATCATGAATCATGAATTATGAATCATGAATTGAATCATGAATCATGAATCATGAATCATGAATCGAATCATAAATCATGAATCATGAATCATGAATTGAATCATGAATCATGAATTGAATCATGAATCATGAATTGAATCAGGAATCGAATCATGAATTGAATCATGAATCATGAATTGAATCATGAATCATGAATTGAATCATGAATCATGAATCATGTATCATGAATTGAATCATGAATCATGAATCATAAATCGAATTATGAATCACGAATTGAATTATGAATCGAATCATGAATTGAGTCATGAATCATGAATTGAATCATGAATCATGAATTATGAATCATGAATTGAATCATGAATCATGAATTGAATCATGAATCATGAATCATGAATCATAAATGGAATCATGGTTCATAAATGGAATCATGAATCATGAATTGAATCATGAATTGAATCATGAATCATGAATGGAATCATAAATTGAATCATGAATCATGAATTGAATCATGAATTGAATCATGAATCATGAATTGAATCATGAATCATGAATCATGAATTGAATCATGAATCATGAATTGAATCATAAATCATGAATCATGAATTGAATCATGAATCATGAATCATGAATTGAATCATGAATCATGAATTGAATCAGGAATCGAATAATGAATTGAATCATGAATCATGAATTGAATCATAAATCATGAATCATGAATCATGAATTGAATCATAAATCATGAAATGAATCATAAATTATGAATCAATGAATCGAATCATGAATCATGAATTATGAATCATGAATTGAATCATGAATCATGAATCATGTATCATGAATTGAATCATGAATCATGAATCATAAATCGAATCATGAATCATGAATTGAAATATGAATCGAATCATGAATTGAATCATTAATCATGAATTGAATCATGAATCATTAATTATGAATCATGAATTGAATCATGAATCATGAATTGAATCATGAATCATGAATCATGAATCATGAATCATAAATCGAATCATGAATCATGAATGGAATCATGAATCTTGAATTGAATCATGAATTGAATCATGAATCATGAATTGAATCATGAATTGAATCATGAATCATGAATTGAATCATGAATTGAATCATGAATCATGAATTGAATCATGAATCATGAATCATGAATTGAATCATAAATCATGAATCATGAATCATGAATTGAATCATGAATCATGAATTGAATCATGAATCATGAATTGAATCAGGAATCGAATCATGAATTGAATCATGAATCATGAATTGAATCATGAATCATGAATTGAATCATGAATCATGAATCATGTATCATGAATTGAATCATGAATCATGAATCATAAATCGAATTATGAATCTTGAATTGAATTATGAATCGAATCATGAATTGAGTCATGAATCATGAATTGAATCATGAATCATGAATTATGAATCATGAATTGAATCATGAATCATGAATTGAATCATGAATCATGAATCATGAATCATAAATGGAATCATGGTTCATAAATGGAATCATGAATCATGAATTGAATCATGAATTGAATCATGAATTGAATCATGAATCTTGAATTGAATTATGAATCGAATCATGAATTGAGTCATGAATCATGAATTGAATCATGAATCATGAATTATGAATCATGAATTGAATCATGAATCATGAATTGAATCATGAATCATGAATCATAAATGGAATCATGGTTCATAAATGGAATCATGAATCATGAATTGAATCATGAATTGAATCATGAATCATGAATGGAATCATAAATTGAATCATGAATCATGAATTGAATCATGAATTGAATCATGAATTGAATCATGAATCATGAATCATGAATTGAATCATAAATCATTAATCATGAATTGAATCATGAATCATGACTCATGAATTGAATCATGAATCATGAATTGAATCAGGAATCGAATAATGAATTGAATCATGAATCATGAATTGAATCATAAATCATGAATCATGAATCATGAATCATGAATTGAATCATAAATCATGAAATGAATCATAAATTATGAATCATGAATCGAATCATCAATCATGAATTATGAATCATGAATTGAATCATGAATCATGAATCATGTATCATGAATTGAATCATGAATCATGAATCATAAATCGAATCATGAATTATGAATTGAAATATGAATCGAATCATGAATTGAATCATTAATCATGAATTGAATCATGAATCATTAATTATGAATCATGAATTGAATCATGAATCATGAATTGAATCATGAATCATGAATCATGAATCATGAATCATAAATCAAATCATGAATCATGAATGGAATCATGAATCTTGAATTGAATCATGAATTGAATCATGAATCATGAATTGAATCATGAATTGAATCATGAATCATGAATTGAATCATGAATTGAATCATGAATCATGAATTGAATCATGAATCATGAAATGAATCATGAATCATGAATCATGAATCGAATCATGAATCATGAATTATGAATCATGAATTGAATCATGAATCATGAATTGAAACATGAATCATGAAATGAATCATGAATTGAATCATGAATCATGAATTATGAATCATGAATTGAATCATGAATCATGAATCATGAATCATAAATTGAATCATGAATCATGAATCATGAATTGAATCATGAATCATAATTTGATTCATGAATCATGAATTGAGTTACGAATCATGAATTGATTCATGAATCATGAATCATGAATTGAATCATGAATCATGAATTGAATCATGAATCATGAATCATGTATCATGAATTGAATCATGAATCATGAATCATAAATCGAATTATGAATCACGAATTGAATTATGAATCGAATCATGAATTGAGTCATGAATCATGAATTGAATCATGAATCATGAATTATGAATCATGAATTGAATCATGAATCATGAATTGAATCATGAATCATGAATCATAAATGGAATCATGGTTCATAAATGGAATCATGAATCATGAATTGAATCATGAATTGAATCATGAATCATGAATGGAATCATAAATTGAATCATGAATCATGAATTGAATCATGAATCATGAATCATGAATTGAATCATGAATCATGAATCATGAATTGAATCATGAATCATGAATTGAATCATAAATCATGAATCATGAATTGAATCATGAATCATGAATCATGAATTGAATCATGAATCATGAATTGAATCAGGAATCGAATAATGAATTGAATCATGAATCATGAATTGAATCATAAATCATGAATCATGAATCATGAATTGAATCATAAATCATGAAATGAATCATAAATTATGAATCATGAATCGAATCATGAATCATGAATTATGAATCATGAATTGAATCATGAATCATGAATCATGTATCATGAATTGAATCATGAATCATGAATCATAAATCAAATCATGAATCATGAATTAAAATATGAATCGAATCATGAATTGAATCATTAATCATGAATTGAATCATGAATCATTAATTATGAATCATGAATTGAATCATGAATCATGAATTGAATCATGAATCATGAATCATGAATCATAAATCGAATCATGAATCATGAATGGAATCATGAATCTTGAATTGAATCATGAATTGAATCATGAATCATGAATTGAATCATGAATTGAATCATGAATCATGAATTGAATCATGAATTGAATCATGAATCATGAATTGAATCATGAATCATGAATCATGAATCATGAATTGAATCATAAATCATGAATCATGAATCATGAATTGAATCATGAATCATGAATTGAATCATGAATCATGAATTGAATCAGGAATCGAATCATGAATTGAATCATGAATCATGAATTGAATCATGAATCATGAATCATGTATCATGAATTGAATCATGAATCATGAATCATAAATCGAATTATGAATCACGAATTGAATTATGAATCGAATCATGAATTGAGTCATGAATCATGAATTGAATCATGAATCATGAATTATGAATCATGAATTGAATCATGAATCATGAATTGAATCATGAATCATGAATCATGAATCATAAATGGAATCATGAATCATGAATTGAATCATGAATCATGAATGGAATCATAAATTGAATCATGAATCATGAATTGAATCATGAATTGAATCATGAATCATGAATCATGAATTGAATCATGAATCATGAATCATGAATTGAATCATGAATCATGAATTAAATCATAAATCATGAATCATGAATTGAATCATGAATCATGAATTGAATCAGGAATCGAATAATGAATTGAATCATGAATCATGAATTGAATCATAAATCATGAATCATGAATCATGAATCATGAATTGAATCATAAATCATGAAATGAATCATAAATTATGAATCATGAATCGAATCATGAATCATGAATTATGAATCATGAATTGAATCATGAATCATGAATCATGTATCATGAATTGAATCATGAATCATGAATCATAAATCGAATCATGAATCATGAATTGAAATATGAATCGAATCATGAATTGAATCATTAATCATGAATTGAATCATGAATCATTAATTATGAATCATGAATTGAATCATGAATCATGAATTGAATCATGAATCATGAATCATAAATCGAATCATGAATCATGAATGGAATCATGAATCTTGAATTGAATCATGAATTGAATCATGAATCATGAATTGAATCATGAATTGAATCATGAATCATGAATTGAATCATGAATTGAATCATGAATCATGAATTGAATCATGAATCATGAATCATGAATCATGAATCATGAATTGAATCATAAATCATGAATCATGAATCATGAATTGAATCATGAATCATGACTTGAATCATGAATCATGAATTGAATCATGAATCATGAATTGAATCATAAATCATGAATCATGAATTGAATCATGAATCATGAATCATGAATCATGAATTGAATCATGAATTATGAATTGAATCAGGAATCGAATAATGAATTGAATCATGAATCATGAATTGAATCATAAATCATGAATCATGAATCATGAATCATGAATTGAATCATTGAATCATGAATCATGAATCATAAATCGAATCAGGAATCGAATAATGAATTGAATCATGAATCATGAATTGAATCATAAATCATGAATCATGAATCATGAATCATGAATTGAATCATTGAATCATGAATCATGAATCATAAATCGAATCATGAATCATGAATTGAATTATGAATCGAATCATGAATTGAATCATGAATCATGAATTGAATCATGAATCATGAATTATGAATCATGAATTGAATCATGAATCATGAATTGAATCATGAATCATGAATCATGAATCATAAATCGAATCATGAATCATGAATGGAATCATGAATCATGAATTGAATCATGAATTGAATCATGAATCATGAATTGAATCATGAATTGAATCATGAATCATGAATTGAATCATGAATTGAATCATGAATTGAATCATGAATCATGAATTGAATCATGAATCATGAATTGAATTATGAATCATGAAATGAATCATGAATCATGAATCATGAATCGAATCATGAATCATGAATTATGAATCATAAATTTAATCATGAATCATGAATTGAATCATGAATTGAATCATGAATCATGAATTGAATCATGAATCATGAATCATGAATCATGAATTGAATCATAAATCATGAATCATGAATTAAATCATGAATCATGAATCATGAATTGAATCATGCATCATGAATTGAATCAGGAATCGAATCATGAATTGAATCATGAATCATGAATTGAATCATGAATCATGAATTGAATCATGAATCATGAATCATGTATCATGAATTGAATCATGAGTCATGAATCATAAATCGAATCATGAATCATGAATTGAATTATGAATCGAATCATGAATTGAGTCATGAATCATAAATTGAATCATGAATCATGAATTGAATCAGGAATCGAATCATGAATCATGAATCATGAATTGAATCATAAATCATGAATCATGAATTGAATCATAAATCATGAATCATGAATCATGAATTGAATCATGAATCATGAATTATGAATTGAATCATGTATCAGTAATTGAATCATGAATCATGAACTATGAATTGAATCATGAATCATGTATCATGAATTGAATCATGAATCATGAATCATAAATCGAATCATGAATCATGAATTGAATTATGAATCGAATCATGAATTGAATCATGAATCATGAATTGAATCATGAGTCATGAATTATGAATCATGAATTGAATCATGAATCATAAATTGAATCATGAATCATGAATCATGAATCATGAATCATAAATCGAATCATAAATCATAAATGGAATTATGATTCATGAATTGAATCATGAATTGAATCATGAATCATGAATTGAATCATGAATTGAATCATGAATCATGAATTGAATCATGAATTGAATCATGAATCATGAATTGAATCATGAATTGAATCATGAATCATGAATTGAATCATGAATCATGAAATGAATCATAAATTATGAATCATGAATCGAATCATGAATCATGAATTATGAATCATGAATTGAATCATGAATCATGAATTGAGTCATGAATCATGAAATGAATCATGAATCATGAATCATGAATCATGAAATGAATCATGAATCATGAATCATGAATTGAATCATGAATTGAGTCATGAATCATGAATTAAATCATAAATCATGAATCATGAATCATGAATCATAATTTGAATCATGAATCATGAATTGAGTTACGAATCATGAATTGATTCATGAATCATGAATTGAATAATGAATCATGAATTATGAATCATGAATTGAATCATGAATCATGAATTGAATCATGAATTGAATCATGAATCATGAATTGAATCATGAATCATGAATTATGAATCATGAAATGAATCATGAATCATGAATAATGAATTGAATCATGAATCATGAATTGAATCATGAATCATGAATTATGAATCATGAATTGAATCATGAATCATGAATTGAATCATAAATCATGAATCATGAATCATGAATTGAATCATGAATCATGAATTGAATCATGAATCATGAATTGAATCATGAATCATGAATCATAAATCGAATCATGAATCATGAATTGAATTATGAATCGAATCATGAATTGAATCATGAATTGAATCATGAGTCATGAATTATGAATCATGAATTGAATCATGAATCATAAATTGAATCATGAATCATGAATCATGAATCATGAATCATAAATCAAATCATGAATCATAAATGGAATTATGATTCATGAATTGAATCATGAATTGAATCATGAATCATGAATTGAATCATGAATTGAATCATGAATCATGAATTGAATCATGAATTGAATCATGAATCATGAATTGAATCATGAATTGAATCATGAATCATGAATTGAATCATGAATCATGAATTGAATCATGAATCATGAAATGAATCATAAATTATGAATCATGAATCGAATCATGAATCATGAATTATGAATCATGAATTGAATCATGAATCATGAATTGAGTCATGAATCATGAAATGAATCATGAATCATGAATCATGAAATGAATCATGAATTATGAATCATGAATTGAATCATGAATCATGAATCATGAATTGAATCATGAATTGAGTCATGAAACATGAATTGAATCATAAATCATGAATCATGAATCATGAATCATAATTTGAATCATGAATCATGAATTGAGTTACGAATCATGAATTGATTCATGAATCATGAATCATGAATTGAATAATGAATCATGAATTATGAATCATGAATTGAATCAGGAATCATGAATTGAATCATGAATTGAATCATGAATCATGAATTGAATCATGAATCATGAATTATGAATCATGAAATGAATCATGAATAATGAATTGAATCATGAATCATGAATTGAATCATGAATCATGAATTATGAATCATGAATTGAATCATGAATCATGAATCATGAATCATGAATCGAATCATAAATCATGAATCATGAATCATGAATTGAATCATGAATCATGAATTGAATCAGGAATCGAATCATAAATTGAATCATGAATCATGAATTGAATCATGAATCATGAATTGAATCATGAATCATGAATCATGTATCATGAATTGAATCATGAATCATGAATCATAAATCGAATTATGAATCACGAATTGAATTATGAATCGAATCATGAATTGAGTCATGAATCATGAATTGAATCATGAATCATGAATTATGAATCATGAATTGAATCATGAATCATGAATTGAATCATGAATTGAATCATGAATCATAAATGGAATCATGGTTCATAAATGGAATCATGAATCATGAATTGAATCATGAATTGAATCATGAATCATGAATGGAATCATAAATTGAATCATGAATCATGAATTGAATCATGAATTGAATCATGAATCATGAATTGAATCATGAATCATGAATCATGAATTGAATCATGAATCATGAATTGAATCATAAATCATGAATCATGAATTGAATCATGAATCATGAATCATGAATTGAATCATGAATCATGAATTGAATCAGGAATCGAATAATGAATTGAATCATGAATCATGAATTGAATCATAAATCATGAATCATGAATCATGAATTGAATCATAAATCATGAAATGAATCATAAATTATGAATCATGAATCGAATCATGAATCATGAATTATGAATCATGAATTGAATCATGAATCATGAATCATGTATCATGAATTGAATCATGAATCATGAATCATAAATCGAATCATGAATCATGAATTGAAATATGAATCGAATCATGAATTGAATCATGAATCATTATTTATGAATCATGAATTGAATCATGAATCATGAATTGAATCATGAATCATGAATCATGAATCATGAATCATAAATCGAATCATGAATCATGAATGGAATCATGAATCTTGAATTGAATCATGAATTGAATCATGAATCATGAATTGAATCATGAATCATGAATTGAATCATGAATTGAATCATGAATCATGAATTGAATCATGAATCATGAATCATGAATCATGAATTGAATCATAAATCATGAATCATGAATCATGAATTGAATCATGAATCATGAATTGAATCATGAATCATGAATTGAATCAGGAATCGAATCATGAATTGAATCATGAATCATGAATTGAATCATGAATCATGAATTGAATCATGAATCATGAATCATGTATCATGAATTGAATCATGAATCATGAATCATAAATCGAATTATGAATCTTGAATTGAATTATGAATCGAATCATGAATTGAGTCATGAATCATGAATTGAATCATGAATCATGAATTATGAATCATGAATTGAATCATGAATCATGAATTGAATCATGAATCATGAATCATGAATCATAAATGGAATCATGGTTCATACATGGAATCATGAATCATGAATTGAATCATGAATTGAATCATGAATCTTGAATTGAATTATGAATCGAATCATGAATTGAGTCATGAATCATGAATTGAATCATGAATCATGAATTATGAATCATGAATTGAATCATGAATCATGAATTGAATCATGAATCATGAATCATAAATGGAATCATGGTTCATAAATGGAATCATGAATCATGAATTGAATCATGAATTGAATCATGAATCATGAATGGAATCATAAATTGAATCATGAATCATGAATTGAATCATGAATTGAATCATGAATCATGAATCATGAATTGAATCATAAATCATTAATCATGAATTGAATCATGAATCATGACTCATGAATTGAATCATGAATCATGAATTGAATCAGGAATCGAATAATGAATTGAATCATGAATCATGAATTGAATCATAAATCATGAATCATGAATCATGAATCATGAATTGAATCATAAATCATGAAATGAATCATAAATTATGAATCATGAATCGAATCATCAATCATGAATTATGAATCATGAATTGAATCATGAATCATGAATCATGTATCATGAATTGAATCATGAATCATGAATCATAAATCGAATCATGAATTATGAATTGAAATATGAATCGAATCATGTATTGAATCATTAATCATGAATTGAATCATGAATCATTAATTATGAATCATGAATTGAATCATGAATCATGAATTGAATCATGAATCATGAATCATGAATCATAAATCAAATCATGAATCATGAATGGAATCATGAATCTTGAATTGAATCATGAATTGAATCATGAATCATGAATTGAATCATGAATTGAATCATGAATCATGAATTGAATCATGAATTGAATCATGAATCATGAATTGAATCATGAATCATGAAATGAATCATGAATCATGAATCGAATCATGAATCATGAATTATGAATCATGAATTGAATCATGAATCATGAATTGAAACATGAATCATGAAATGAATCATGAATTGAATCATGAATCATGAATTATGAATCATGAATTGAATCATGAATCATGAATCATGAATCATAAATTGAATCATGAATCATGAATCATGAATTGAATCATGAATCATAATTTGATTCATGAATCATGAATTGAGTTACGAATCATGAATTGATTCATGAATCATGAATCATGAATTGAATCATGAATCATGAATTATGAATCATGAATTGAATCATGAATCATGAATTGAATCATGAATCATGAATTGAATCATGAATCATAAATTATGAATCATGAATTGAATCATAAATCATGAATCATGAATCATGAATTGAATCATAAATCATGAATCATGAATTAAATCATGAATCATGAATCATGAATTGAATCATGCATCATGAATTGAATCAGGAATCGAATCATGAATTGAATCATGAATCATGAATTGAATCATGAATCATGAATCATGTATCATGAATTGAATCATGAGTCATGAATCATAAATCGAATCATGAATCATGAATTGAATTATGAATCGAATCATGAATTAAGTTATGAATCATAAATTGAATCATGAATCATGAATTATGAATCATGAATTGAATCATGAATCATGAATTAAATCATGAATTATGAATCATGAATCATGAAATATAAATCGAATCATGAACGGAATCATGAATGGAATCATGAATCATGAATTGAATCATGAATTGAATCATGAATTGAATCATGAATCATGAATTGAATCATGAATCATGAATCGAATCATGAATCATGAATTGAATCATGAATTGAATCATGAATTGAATCATGAATCATGAATTGAATCATGAATTGAATCATGAATTGAATCATGAATCATGAATTGAATCATGAATCATGAATCGAATCATGAATCATGAATTGAATCATGAATTGAATCATGAATTGAATCATGAATCATGAATTGAATCATGAATCATGAATCATAAATTGAATCATGAATCATGAATTAAATCATGAATGGAATCATGAACCATGAATTGAATCATGAATTCAATCATGAATCATGAATTGAATCATGAATCATGAATCATGAATTGAATCATGAATCATGAATTGAAGCATGAATCATGAATCGAATCATGAATCATGAATCGAATCATGAATCATGAATCAAATCATGAATTGAATCATGAATCAAATCATGAATCATGATTCATGAATCTAATCATGAATCATGAATTGAATCATGAATCATGAATTGAATCATGAATCATAATTTGAATCATGAATCATGAATTGAGTTACGAATCATGAATTGATTCATGAATCATGAATTATGAATCATGAATTAAATCATGATTCATAAATTGAATCATGAATCATGAATCATGAATTGAATCATGAATCATAAATTAAATCATGAATCATGAATTCAATCATAAATCATAAATTATGAATCATGAATTGAATCATGAATCATGAATCATGAATTGAATCATAAATTATGAATCATGAATTAAATCATGAATCATGAATCATGAATTGAATCATGCATCATGAATTGAATCAGGAATCGAATCATGAATTGAATCATGAATCATGAATTGAATCATGATTAATGAATCATGTATCATGAATTGAATCATGAGTCATGAATCATAAATCGAATCATGAATCATGAATTGAATTATGAATCGAATCATGAATTAAGTCATGAATCATAAATTGAATCATGAATCATGAATTATGAATCATGAATTGAATCATGAATCATGAATTAAATCATGAATTATGAATCATGAATCATGAATCATGAAATATAAATCGAATCATGAACGGAATCATGAATGGAATCATGAATCATGAATTGAATCATGAATTGAATCATGAATTGAATCATGAATCATGAATTGAATCATGAATTGAATCATGAATTGAATCATGAATCATGAATTGAATCATGAATCATGAATCATAAATTGAATCATGAATCATGAATTAAATCATGAATGGAATCATGAACCATGAATTGAATCATGAATTCAATCATGAATCATGAATTGAATCATGAATCATGAATCATGAATTGAATCATGAATCATGAATTGAAGCATGAATCATGAATCGAATCATGAATCATGAATCGAATCATGAATCATGAATCAAATCATGAATTGAATCATGAATCAAATCATGAATCATGATTCATGAATCTAATCATGAATCATGAATTGAATCATGAATCATGAATTGAATCATGAATCAAATCATGAATCATGATTCATGAATCTAATCATGAATCATGAATTGAATCATGAATCATGAATTGAATCATGAATCATAATTTGAATCATGAATCATGAATTGAGTTACGAATCATGAATTGATTCATGAATCATGAATTATGAATCATGAATTGAATCATGAATCATAAATTGAATCATGAATCATGAATTATGAATCGAATCATGAATCATAAATTAAATCATGAATCATGAATTGAATCATAAATCATAAATTATGAATCATGAATTGAATCATGAATCATGAATCATGAATCATGAATTGAATCATAAATTATGAATCATGAATTAAATCATGAATCATGAATCATGAATCATGAATTGAATCATGCATCATGAATTGAAACAGGAATCAAATCATGAATTGAATCATGAATCATGAATTGAATCATGAATCATGAATTGAATCATGAATCATGAATCATGTATCATGAATTCAATCATGAGTCATGAATCATAAATCGAATCATGAATCATGAATTGAATTATGAATCGAATCATGAATTGAGTCATGAATCATAAATTGAATCATGAATCTTGAATTATGAATCATGAATTGAATCATGAATCATGAATTGAATCATGAATCATGAATCATGAATCATGAATCATAAATTGAATCATGAATGGAATCATGAATGGAATCATGAATCATGAATTGAATCATGAATTGAATCATGAATTGAATTATGAATCATGAATTGAATTATGAATTAAATCATGAATTAAATCATGAATCATGAATTGAATCATGAATCATGAATCATAAGACGAATCATGAATCATGAATTGAATCATGAATCGAATCATGAATCGAATCATGATTTGAATCATGAATCATGAATCATGAATCATGAATTGAATCATGAATTATGAATCATGAATTGAAGCATGAATCATGAATTGAATCATGAATCATGAATCATTAATTGAATCATGAATTGAATGATGAATCATGAATCATGAATCATGAATTGAATGATGAATCATGAATCATAAATTGAATCATGAATCATGAATTGAATCATGAATCATGAATTATGAATCATGAATTGAATCATGAATCATAAATTGAATCATGAATCATGAATTGAATCATGAATCATGAATTGAATAATGAATTGAATCATGAATCATGAATTGAATCATGAATCATGAATCATGAATTGAATCATGAATCATAAATCGAATCATGAATCATGAATTGAATTATGAATCGAATCATGAATTGAGTCATGAATCATAAATTGAATCATGAATCATGAATTATGAATCATGAATTGAATCATGAATCATGAATTGAATCATGAATCATGAATCATGAATGGAATCATGAATGGAATCATGAATCATGAATTGAATCATGAATTGAATCATGAATTGAATTATGAATCATGAATTGAATCATGAATTAAATCATGAATTTAATCATGAATCATGAATTGAATCATGAATCATGAATCATAAATCGAATCATGAATCATGAATTGAATCATGAATCGAATCATGAATTGAATCATGAATCATGAATCATGAATTGAATCATGAATTATGAATCATGAATTGAAGCATGAATCATGAATTGAATCATGAATCATGAATCATTAATTGAATCATGAATTGAATCATGAATTGAATCATGAATCATGAATTGAATCATGAATCATGAATCATGAATCATAAATTGAATCATGAATCATGAATTGAATCATGAATCATGAATTATGAATCATGAATTGAATCATGAATCATAAATTGAATCATGAATCATGAATTGAATCATGAATCATGAATTGAATAATGAATTGAATCATGAATCATGAATCATAAATTGAATCATGAATCATGAATCATGAATTGAATCATGAATCATAAATTGAATCATGAATCATGAATTATGAATCATGAATTGAATAATGAATTGAATCATGAATCATGAATCATGAATTGAATCATGAATCATGAATCATGAATTGAATCATGAATTATGAATCATGAATTGAATCATGAATCATTAATTGAATCATAAATTGAATCATGAATCATGAATCATGAATTGAATCAAGAATCATAAATCATGAATTAAATCATGAATCATGAATCATAAATTGAATCATGAACCATGAATTATGAATCATGAATTGAATCATGAATCATGAATCATGAATCATGAATTGAACCATGAATTGAATCATGAATCATGAATCATGAATTGAATCATGAATCATGAATTGAAGCATGAATCATAAATCATAATTTGAGTCATGAATTGATTCATGAACCATGAATCATGAATTGAATCATGAATCATGAATTGAATCATGCATCATGAATTGAATCAGGAATCGAATCATGAATTGAATCATGAATCATGAATTGAATCATGAGTCATGAATCATAAATCGAATCATGAATCATGAATTGAATTATGAATTGAATCATGAATTAAGTCATGAATCATGAATTGAATCATGAATCATGAATTATGAATCATGAATTGAATCATGAATCATGAATTGAATCATGAATCATGAATCATGAATCATAAATCGAATAATGAATCATGAAGGGAATCATGAATGGAATCATGAATCATGAATTGAATCATAAATCATGAATCGAATCATGAATTATGAATCATGAATTGAATCATGAATCATTAATCATGAATCATGAATTAAATCATGAATCAAATCATGAATCATGAATCAAGAATCATGAATCGAATCATGAATCATGAATTGAATCATGAATCATGAATCATGAATTGAATCATGAATCATGAATCGAATCATGAATCATGAATCATGAATCGAATCATGAATCATGAATTGAATCATTAATTGAATCATGAATCGTGAATTGAATCATGAATTGAATCATGAATTGAATCATGAATCATGAATTGAATCATGAATCATGAATCATAAATTGAATCATGAATCATGAATTGAATCATGAATGGAATCATGAATTATGAATCATGAATTGAATCATGAATCATGAATCATGAATTGAATCATGAATTGAGTCATGAATCATGAATTATGAATCATGAAATGAATCATGAATCATGAATTGAAACATGAATCATGAATTGAATCATGAATCATGAATCATGAATCATGAATTGAATCATAAATCATGAATCATGAATTGAATCATGAATCATGAATTTAATCATGAATCATGAATTGAATCAGAAATCGAATCATGATTTGAATCATGAATCATGAATTGAATCATGAATCATGAATCATGTATCATGAATTGAATCATGAATCATGAATTATAAATCGAATTATGAATCATGAATTGAATTATGAATCGAATCATGAATTGAGTCATAAATCATGAATTGAATCATGAATCATGAATTATGAATCATGAATTGAATCATGAATCATGAATTGAATCATGAATCATGAATCATAAATGGAATCATGAATCATAAATGGAATCATGAATCATGAATTGAATCATGAATTGAATCATGAATCATGAATGGAATCATAAATTGAATCATGAATCATGAATTGAATCATGAATCATGAATCATGAATCATGAATTGAATCATAAATCATGAATCATGAATTGAATCATGAATCATGAATCATGAATTGAATCATGAATCATGAATTGAATCAGGAATCGAATCATGAATCATGAATCATGAATCATGAATTGAATCATAAATCATGATTCATGAATCATGAATCATGAATTGAATCATAAATCATGAATCATGAATCATGAATTGAATCATGAATCATGAATTATGAATTGAATCATGTATCATGAATTGAATCAGGAATCGAATCATGAATTGAATCATGAATCATGAATTGAATCATGAATCATGAATCATGTATCATGAATTGAATCATGAATCATGAATCATAAATCGAATCATGAATCATGAATTGAATTATGAATCGAATCATGAATTGAATCATGAATCATGAATTGAATCATGAATTATGAATTATGAATCATGAATTGAATCATGAATCATAAATTGAATCATGAATCATGAATCATGAATCATAAATCGAATCATGAATCATAAATGGAATTATGATTCATGAATTGAATCATGAATTGAATCATGAATCATGAATTGAATCATGAATTGAATCATGAATCATGAATTGAATCATGAATTGAATCATGAATCATGAATTGAATCATGAATCATGATATGAATCATAAATTATGAATCATGAATCGAATCATGAATCATGAATTATGAATCATGAATTGAATCATGAATCATGAATTGAAACATGAATCATGAAATGAATCATGAATCATGAATCATGAATCATGAAATGAATCATGAATTATGAATCATGAATTGAATCATGAATCATGAATCATGAATTGAATCATGAATTGAGTCATGAATCATGAATTGAATCATAAATCATGAATCATGAATCATGAATCATAAATTGAATCATGAATCATGATTCATGAATTGAATCATGAATCATAATTTGAATCATGAATCATGAATTGAGTTACGAATCATGAATTGATTCATGAATCATGAATTGAATCATGAATCATGAATTATGAATCATGAATTGAATCATGAATTGAATCATGAATCATGAATTGAATCATGAATCATGAATTATGAATCATGAAATGAATCATTAATCATGAATAATGAATTGAATCATGAATCATGAATTGAATCATGAATCATGAATTATGAATCATGAATTGAATCATGAATCATGAATCATGAATCATGAATTGAATCATAAATCATAAATCATGAATCATGAATTGAATCATGAATCATGAATTGAATCAGGAATCGAATCATGAATTGAATCATGAATCATGAATTGAATCATAAATAATGAATTGAATCATGAATCATGAATCATGTATCATGAATTGAATCATGAATCATGAATCATAAACCGAATTATGAATCACGAATTGAATTATGAATCGAATCATGAATTGAGTCATGAATCATGAATTGAATCATGAATCATGAATTATGAATCATGAATTGAATCATGAATCATGAATTGAATCATGAATCATGAATTGAATCATGAATCATGAATCATAAATGGAATCATGGTTCATAAATGGAATCATGAATCATGAATTGAATCATGAATTGAATCATGAATCATGAATGGAATCATAAATTGAATCATGAATCATGAATTGAATCAATACTTGAATCATGAATCATGAATTGAATCATGAATCATGAATTGAATCATAAATCATGAATCATGAATTGAATCATGAATAATGAATCATGAATCATGAATTGAATCATGAATCATGAATTGAATCATGAATCATGAATCATGAATTGAATCATGAATCATGAATTGAATCAGGAATCGAATAATGAATTAAATCATGAATCATGAATTGAATCATAAATCATGAATCATGAATCATGAATCATGAATTGAATCATAAATCATGAATCATGAATTGAATCATGAATCATGAATCATGTATCATGAATAGAATCATGAATCATGAATCATAAATCGAATCATGAATCATGAATTGAATTATGAATCGAATCATGAATTGAATCATGAATCATGAATTGAATCATGAATCATGAATTATGAATCATGAATTGAATCATGAATCATGAATTGAATCATGAATCATGAATCATGAATCATAAATCGAATCATGAATCATGAATGGAATCATGAATCATGAATTGAATCATGAATTGAATCATGAATCATGAATTGAATCATGAATTGATTCATGAATCATGAATTGAATCATGAATTGAATCATGAATCATGAATTGAATCATGAATTGAATCATGAATCATGAATTGAATCATGAATCATGAATTGAATCATGAATCATGAAATGAATCATGAATCATGAATCATGAATCGAATCATGAATCATGAATTATGAATCATGAATTGAATCATGAATCATGAATCATGAATTAAATCATGAATCATGAATCATGAATTGAATCATGCATCATGAATTGAATCAGGAATCGAATCATGAATTAAATCATGAATCATGAATTGAATCATGAATCATGAATTGAATCATGAATCATGAATCATGTATCATGAATTGAATCATGAGTCATGAATCATAAATTGAATCATGAATCATGAATTGAATTATGAATCGAATCATGAATTAAGTCATGAATCATAAATTGAATCATGAATCATGAATTGAATCAGGAATCGAATCATGAATCATGAATCATGAATCATGAATTGAATCATAAATCATGAATCATGAATCATGAATCATGAATTGAATCATAAATCATGAATCATGAATCATGAATTGAATCATGAATCATGAATTATGAATTGAATCATGTATCATGAATTGAATCATGAATCATGAATCATGAATCATGAATTGAATCATAAATCATGAATCATGAATTAAATCATGAATCATGAATCATGAATTGAATCATGCATCATGAATTGAATCAGGAATCGAATCATGAATTAAATCATGAATCATGAATTGAATCATGAATCATGAATTGAATCATGAATCATGAATTGAATCATGAATCATGAATCATGTATCATGAATTGAATCATGAGTCATGAATCATAAATTGAATCATGAATCATGAATTGAATTATGAATCGAATCATGAATTAAGTCATGAATCATAAATTGAATCATGAATCATGAATTGAATCAGGAATCGAATCATGAATCATGAATCATGAATCATGAATTGAATCATAAATCATGAATCATGAATCATGAATCATGAATTGAATCATAAATCATGAATCATGAATCATGAATTGAATCATGAATCATGAATTATGAATTGAATCATGTATCATGAATTGAATCATGAATCATGAATTGAATCATGAATCATGAATCATGTATCATGAATTGAATCATGAATCATGAATCATAAATCGAATCATGAATCATGAATTGAATTATGAATCGAATCATGAATTGAATCATGAATCATGAATTGAATCATGAATCATGAATTATGAATCATGAATTGAATCATGAATCATAAATTGAATCATGAATCATGAATCATGAATCATGAATCATAAATCGAATCATGAATCATAAATGGAATTATGATTCATGAATTGAATCATGAATTGAATCATGAATCATGAATTGAATCATGAATTGAATCATGAATTGAATCATGAATCATGAATTGAATCATGAATCATGAAATGAATCATAAATTATGAATCATGAATCGAATCATGAATCATGAATTATGAATCATGAATTGAATCATGAATCATGAATTGAAACATGAATCATGAAATGAATCATGAATCATGAATCATGAAATGAATCATGAATTATGAATCATGAATTGATTCATGAATCATGAATCATGAATTGAATCATGAATTGAGTCATGAATCATGAATTGAATCATAAATCATGAATCATGAATCATGAATCATAATTTGAATCATGAATTGAGTTACGAATCATGAATTGATTCATGAATCATGAATCATGAATTGAATCATGAATCATGAATTATGAATCATGAATTGAATCATGAATCATGAATTGAATCATGAATTGAATCATGAATCATGAATTGAATCATGAATCATGAATTATGAATCATGAAATGAATCATGAATCATGAATAATGAATTGAATCATGAATCATGAATTGAATCATGAATCATGAATTATGAATCATGAATTGAATTATGAATCATGAATTGAATCATGAATCATGAATTGATTCAGGAATCGAATCATGAATTGAATCATGAATCATGAATTGAATCATGAATCATGAATTGAATCATGAATCATGAATCATGAATCATGAATCATGAATTGAATCATAAATCATGAATCATGAATCATGAATTGAATCATGAATCATGAATTGAATCATGAATCATGAATTGAATCAGGAATCGAATCATGAATTGAATCATGAATCATTAATTGAATCATGAATCATGAATTGAATCATGAATCATGAATCATGTATCATGAATTGAATCATGAATCATGAATCATAAATCGAATTATGAATCACGAATTGAATTATGAATTGAATCATGAATTGAGTCATGAATCATGAATTGAATCATGAATCATGAATTATGAATCATGAATTGAATCATGAATCATGAATTGAATCATGAATCATGAATCATGAATCATAAATGGAATCATAGTTCATAAATGGAATTATGAATCATGAATTGAATCATGAATTGAATCATGAATCATGAATGGAATCATAAATTGAATCATGAATCATGAATTGAATCATGAATTGAATCATGAATCATGAATCATGAATTGAATCATAAATCATGAATCATGAATTGAATCATGAATCATGAATCATGAATTGAATCATGAATCATGAATTGAATCAGGAATCGAATAATGAATTGAATCATGAATCATGAATTGAATCATAAATCATGAATCATGAATCATGAATCATGAATTGAATCATAAATAATGAATCATGAATCATGAATTGAATAATGAATCATAAATCGAATCATGAATCATGAATGGAATCATGAATCATGAATCATAAATCGAATCATGAATCATGAATTGAAATATGAATCGAATCATGAATTGAATCATTAATCATGAATTGAATCATGAATCATTAATTATGAATCATGAATTGAATCATGAATCATGAATTGAATCATGAATCATGAATCATGAATCATGAATCATGAATTGAATCATGAATTGAATCATGAATCATGAATTGAATCATGAATTATGAAATGAATCATGAATCATGAATCATAAATCGAATCATGAATCATGAATTATGAATCATGAATTGAATCATGAATCATGAATTGAAACATGAATCATGAAATGAATCATGAATCATGAATCATGAATCGAATCATGAATCATGAATTATGAATCATGTATTGAATCATGAATCATGAATCATGAATCATGAATCATAAATTAAATCATGAATCATGAATTGAATCATGAATCATAATTTGAATCATGAATCATGAATTGAGTTACGAATCATGAATTGATTCATGAATCATGAATCATGAATTGAATCATGAATCATGAATTATGAATCATGAATTGAATCATGAATCATGAATTGAATCATGAATCATGAATTGAATCATGAATCAGAAATTATGAATCATGAATTGAATCATAAATCATGAATCATGAATCATGAATTGAATCATAAATCATGAATCATGAATTAAATCATGAATCATGAATCATGAATCATGAATTGAATCATGCATCATGAATTGAATCAGGAATCGAATCATGAATTGAATCATGAATCATGAATTGAATCATGAATCATGAATTGAATCATGAATCATGAATCATGTATCATGAATTGAATCATGAGTCATGAATCATAAATCGAATCATGAATCATGAATTGAATTATGAATCGAATCATGAATTGAGTCATGAATCATAAATTGAATCATGAATCATGAATTATGAATCATGAATTGAATCATGAATCATGAATTAAATAATGAATCATGAATCATGAATCATGAATCATGAAATATAAATCGAATCATGAACGAAATCATGAATGGAATCATGAATCATGAATTGAATTATGAATCATGAATTGAATCATGAATTAGATCATGAATTTAATCATGAATCATGAATTGAATCATGAATCATGAATCATAAATCGAATCATGAATCATGAATTGAATCATGAATCATGAATCATGAATCATGAATTGAATCATAAATCATGAATCATGAATTGAATCATGAATCATGAATTGAATCATGAATCATGAATTGAATCAGGAATCGAATAATGAATTGAATCATGAATCATGAATTAATTCATAAATCATGAATCATGAATCATGAATCATGAATTGAATCATAAATCATGAATCATGAATCATGAATTGAATCATGAATCATGAATCATAAATCGAATCATGAATCATGAATTGAAATATGAATCGAATCATGAATTGAATCATTAATCATGAAATGAATCATGAATCATTAATTATGAATCATGAATTGCATCATGAATCATGAATTGAATCATGAATCATGAATCATGAATCATGAATCATAAATCGAATCATGAATCATGAATGGAATCATGAATCATGAATTGAATCATGAATTGAATCATGAATCATGAATTGAATCATGAATCATGAAATGAATCATGAATCATGAATCGAATCATGAATCATGAATTATGAATCATGAATTGAATCATGAATCATGAATTGAAACATGAATCATGAAATGAATCATGAATCATGAATCATGAATCGAATCATGAATCATGAATTATGAATCATGAATTGAATCATGAATCATGAATCATGAATCATGAATCATAAATTGAATCATGAATCATGAATCATGAATTGAATCATGAATCATAATTTGAATCATGAATCATGAATTGAGTTACGAATCATGAATTGAATCATAAATCATGAATCATGAATCATGAATTGAATCATAAATCATGAATCATGAATTAAATCATGAATCATGAATTATGAATCATGAATTGAATCATGAATCATGAATTGAATCATGAATCATGAATTGAATCATGAATCATAAATTATGAATCATGAATTGAATCATAAATCATGAATCATGAATCATGAATTGAATCATAAATCATGAATCATGAATTAAATCATGAATCATGAATTATGAATCATGAATTGAATCATGAATCATGAATTGAATCATGAATCATGAATTGAATCATGAATCAGAAATTATGAATCATGAATTGAATCATAAATCATGAATCATGAATCATGAATTGAATCATAAATCATGAATCATGAATTAAATCATGAATCATGAATTATGAATCATGAATTGAATCATGAATCATGAATTGAATCATGAATCATGAATTGAATCATGAATCAGAAATTATGAATCATGAATTGAATCATAAATCATGAATCATGAATTGAATCATAAATCATGAAACATGAATTGAATCATGCATCATGAATTGAATCAGGAATCGAATCATGAATTGAATCATGAATCATGAATTGAATCATGAATCATGAATTGAATCATGAATCATGAATCATGTATCATGAATTGAATCATGAGTCATGAATCATAAATCGAATCATGAATCATGAATTGAATTATGAATCGAATCATGAATTGAGTCATGAATCATAAATTGAATCATGAATCATGAATTATGAATCATGAATTGAATCATGAATCATGAATTAAATAATGAATCATGAATCATGAATCATGAATCATGAAATATAAATCGAATCATGAACGAAATCATGAATGGAATCATGAATCATGAATTGAATCATGAATTGAATTATGAATCATGAATTGAATCATGAATTAGATCATGAATTTAATCATGAATCATGAATTGAATCATGAATCATGAATCATAAATCGAATCATGAATCATGAATTGAATCATGAATCATGAATCATGAATTGAATCATAAATCATGAATCATGAATTGAATCATGAATCATGAATCATGAATTGAATCATGAATCATGAATTGAATCAGGAATCGAATAATGAATTGAATCATGAATCATGAATTGAATCATAAATCATGAATCATGAATCATGAATCATGAATTGAATCATAAATCATGAATCATGAATCATGAATTGAATCATGAATCATGAATCATGTATCATGAATTGAATCATGAATCATGAATCATAAATCGAATCATGAATCATGAATTGAAATATGAATCGAATCATGAATTGAATCATTAATCATGAAATGAATCATGAATCATTAATTATGAATCATGAATTGCATCATGAATCATGAATCATGAATCATAAATCGAATCATGAATCATGAATGGAATCATGAATCATGAATTGAATCATGAATTGAATCATGAATCATGAATTGAATCATGAATCATGAAATTAATCATGAATCATGAATCATGAATCATGAATCGAATCATGAATCATGAATTATGAATCATGAATTGAATCATGAATCATGAATCATGAAATGAATCATGAATCATGAATCGAATCATGAATCATGAATTATGAATCATGAATTGAATCATGAATCATGAATCATGAATCATAAATTGAATCATGAATCATGAATCATGAATTGAATCATGAATCATAATTTGAATCATGAATCATGAATTGAGTTACGAATCATGAAGTGATTCATGAATCATGAATCATGAATTGAATCATGAATCATGAATTATGAATCATGAATTGAATCATGAATCATGAATTGAATCATGAATCATAAATTATGAATCATGAATTGAATCATAAATCATGAATCATGAATCATGAATTGAATCATAAATCATGTATCATGAATTAAATCATGAATCATGAATCATGAATCATGAATTGAATCATGCATCATGAATTGAATCAGGAATCGAATCATGAATTGAATCATGAATCATGAATCATGAATTGAATCATGAATCATGAATTGAATCATGAATCATGAATCATGAATCATGAATTGAATCATGAATCATGAATTGAATCAGGAATCGAATAATGAATTGAATCATGAATCATGAATTGAATCATAAATCATGAATCATGAATTGAATAATGAATCATGAATCATGAATTGAATCATGAATCATGAATTGAATCAGGAATCGAATAATGAATTGAATCATGAATCATGAATTGAATCATAAATCATGAATCATTAATCATGAATTGAATCATAAATAATGAATCATGAATCATGAATTGAATAATGAATCATAAATCGAATCATGAATCATGAATGGAATCATGAATCATGAATCATAAATCGAATCATGAATCATGAATTGAAATATGAATCGAATCATGAATTGAATCATTAATCATGAATTGAATCATGAATCATTAATTATGAATCATGAATTGAATCATAAATCATGAATTGAATCATGAATCATGAATCATGAATCATGAATCATAAATCGAATCATGAATCATGAATGGAATCATGAATCATGAATTGAATCATGAATTGAATCATGAATCATGAATTGAATCATGAATCATGAAATGAATCATGAATCATGAATCATGAATCGAATCATGAATCATGAATTATGAATCATGAATTGAATCATGAATCATGAATTGAATCATGAATCATGAAATGAATCATGAATCATGAATCATGAATCGAATCATGAATCATGAATTATGAATCATGAATTGAATCATGAATCATGAATTGAAACATGAATCATGAAATGAATCATGAATCATGAATCATGAATCGAATCATGAATCATGAATTATGAATCATGTATTGAATCATGAATCATGAATCATGAATCATGAATCATAAATTAAATCATGAATCATGAATCATGAATTGAATCATGAATCATAATTTGAATCATGAATCATGAATTGAGTTACGAATCATGAATTGATTCATGAATCATGAATCATGAATTGAATCATGAATCATGAATTATGAATCATGAATTGAATCATGAATCATGAATTGAATCATGAATCATGAATTGAATCATGAATCAGAAATTATGAATCATGAATTGAATCATAAATCATGAATCATGAATCATGAATTGAATCATAAATCATGAATCATGAATTAAATCATGAATCATGAATCATGAATTGAATCATGCATCATGAATTGAATCAGGAATCGAATCATGAATTGAATCATGAATCATGAATTGAATCATGAATCATGAATTGAATCATGAATCATGAATCATGTATCATGAATTGAATCATGAGTCATGAATCATAAATCGAATCATGAATCATGAATTGAATTATGAATCGAATCATGAATTGAATCATGAATCATGAATTATGAATCATGAATTGAATCATGAATCATGAATTAAATAATGAATCATGAATCATGAATCATGAATCATGAAATATAAATCGAATCATGAACGAAATCATGAATGGAATCATGAATCATGAATTGAATCATGAATTGAATCATGAATTGAATTATGAATCATGAATTGAATCATGAATTAGATCATGAATTTAATCATGAATCATGAATTGAATCATGAATCATGAATCATAAATCGAATCATGAATCATGAATTGAATCATGAATCATGAATCATGAATTGAATCATAAATCATGAATCATGAATCATGAATTGAATCATGAATCATGAATTGAATCAGGAATCGAATAATGAATTGAATCATGAATCATGAATTGAATCATAAATCATGAATCATGAATCATGAATTGAAACATAAATCATGAATCATGAATCATGAATCATGAATCATGTATCATGAATTGAAACCTGAATCATGAATCATAAATCGAATCATGAATCATGAATTGAATCATGAATTGAATCATGAATCATGAATTGAATCATGAATCATGAATTGAATCATGAATTGAATCATGAATCATGAATTGAATCATGAATCATGAAATGAATCATGAATCATGAATCATGAATCGAATCATGAATCATGAATTATGAATCATGAATTGAATCATGAATCATGAATTGAAACATGAATCATGAAATGAATCATGAATCATGAATCATGAATCGAATCATGAATCATGAATTATGAATCATGAATTGAATCATGAATCATGAATCATGAATCATGAATCATAAATTGAATCATGAATCATGAATCATGAATTGAATCATGAATCATAATTTGAATCATGAATCATGAATTGAGTTACGAATCATGAATTGATTCATGAATCATGAATCATGAATTGAATCATGAATCATGAATTATGAATCATGAATTGAATCATGAATCATGAATTGAATCATTAAACATAAATTATGAATCATGAATTGAATCATAAATCATGAATCATGAATCATGAATTGAATCATAAATCATGAATCATGAATTAAATCATGAATCATGAATCATGAATCATGAATTGAATCATGCATCATGAATTGAATCAGGAATCGAATCATGAATTGAATCATGAATCATGAATCATGAATCATGAATTGAATCATGAATCATGAATTGAATCATGAATCATGAATCATGAATTGAATCATGAATCATGAATTGAATCAGGAATCGAATAATGAATTGAATCATGAATCATGAATTGAATCATAAATCATGAATCATGAATCATGAATCATGAATTGAATCATAAATCATGAATCATGAATTGAATCATGAATCATGAATCATGTATCATGAATTGAATCATGAATCATGAATCATAAATCGAATCATGAATCATGAATTGAATTATGAATCGAATCATGAATTGAATCATGAATCATGAATTGAATCATGAATCATGAATTATGAATCATGAATTGAATCATGAATCATAAATCGAATCATGAATCATGAATGGAATCATGAATCATGAATTGAATCATGAATCATGAATTGAATCATGAATTGATTCATGAATCATGAATTGAATCATGAATTGAATCATGAATCATGAATTGAATCATGAATTGAATCATGAATTGAATCATGAATCATGAATTGAATCATGAATCAAATCATGAATCATGAAATGAATCATGAATCATGAATCATGAATCGAATCATGAATCATGAATTATGAATCATGAATTGAATCATGAATCATGAATTGAATCATGAATTGAATCATGAATCATAAATTATGAATCATGAATTGAATCATGAATCATGAATCATGAATCATGAATTGAATCATAAATCATGAATCATGAATTAAATCATGAATCATGAATCATGAATTGAATCATGCATCATGAATTGAATCATGAATCATGAATTGAATCATGAATCATGAATTGAATCATGAATCATGAATCATGTATCATGAATTGAATCATGAGTCATGAATCATAAATCGAATCATGAATCATGAATTGAATTATGAATCGAATCATGAATTAAGTCATGAATCATAAATTGAATCATGAATCATGAATTGAATCAGGAATCGAATCATGAATCATGAATCATGAATTGAATCATAAATCATGAATCATGAATCATGAATCATGAATTGAATCATAAATCATGAATCATGAATCATAAATTGAATCATGAATCATGAATTATGAATTGAATCATGTATCATGAATTGAATCATGAATCATGAATTGAATCATGAATCATGAATCATGTATCATGAATTGAATCATGAATCATGAATCATAAATCGAATCATGAATCATGAATTGAATTATGAATCGAATCATGAATTGAATCATGAATCATGAATTGAATCATGAATCATGAATTATGAATCATGAATTGAATCATGAATCATAAATTGAATCATGAATCATGAATCATGAATCATAAATCGAATCATGAATCATAAATGGAATTATGATTCATGAATTGAATCATGAATTGAATCATGAATCATGAATTGAATCATGAATTGAATCATGAATTGAATCATGAATCATGAATTGACACATGAATCATGAAATGAATCATAAATTATGAATCATGAATCGAATCATGAATCATGAATTATGAATCATGAATTGAATCATGAATCATGAATTGAAACATGAATCATGAAATGAATCATGAATCATGAATCATGAAATGAATCATGAATTATGAATCATGAATTGATTCATGAATCATGAATCATGAATTGAATCATGAATTGAGTCATGAATCATGAATTGAATCATAAATCATGAATCATGAATCATGAATCATAATTTGAATCATGAATCATGAATTGAGTTACGAATCATGAATTGATTCATGAATCATGAATCATGAATTGAATCATGAATCATGAATTATGAATCATGAATTGAATCATGAATCATGAATTGAATCATGAATCATGAATTGAATCATGAATCATAAATTATGAATCATGAAATGAATCATGAATCATGAATAATGAATTGAATCATGAATCATGAATTGAATCATGAATTATGAATCATGAATTGAATTATGAATCATGAATTGAATCATGAATCATGAATTGAATCAGGAATCGAATCATGAATTGAATCATGAATTGAATCATGAATCATGAATTGAATCATGAATCATGAATCATGAATCATGAATTGAATCATAAATCATGAATCATGAATCATGAATTGAATAATGAATCATGAATTGAATCATGAATCATGAATTGAATCAGGAATCGAATCATGAATTGAATCATGAATCATGAATTGAATCATGAATCATGAATTGAATCATGAATCATGAATCATGTATCATGAATTGAATCATGAATCATGAATCATAAATCGAATTATGAATCACGAATTGAATTATGAATTGAATCATGAATTGAGTCATGAATCATTAATTGAATCATGAATCATGAATTATGAATCATGAATTGAATCATGAATCATGAATTGAATCATGAATCATGAATCATGAATCATAAATGGAATCATAGTTCATAAATGGAATCATGAATCATGAATTGAATCATGAATTGAATCATGAATCATGAATGGAATCATAAATTGAATCATGAATCATGAATTGAATCATGAATTGAATCATGAATTGAATCATGAATCATGAATCATGAATTGAATCATAAATCATGAATCATGAATTGAATCATGAATCATGAATTGAATCATGAATCATGAATTGAATCAGGAATCGAATAATGAATTGAATCATGAATCATGAATTGAATCATAAATCATGAATCATGAATCATGAATCATGAATTGAATCATAAATAATGAATCATGAATCATGAATTGAATAATGAATCATAAATCGAATCATGAATCATGAATGGAATCATGAATCATGAATCATAAATCGAATCATGAATCATGAATTGAAATATGAATCGAATCATGAATTGAATCATTAATCATGAATTGAATCATGAATCATTAATTATGAATCATGAATTGAATCATGAATCATGAATTGAATCATGAATCATGAATCATGAATCATAAATTGAATCATGAATCATGAATGGAATCATGAATCATGAATTGAATCATGAATTGAATCATGAATCATGAATTGAATCATGAATCATGAAATGAATCATGAATCATGAATCATGAATCGAATCATGAATCATGAATTATGAATCATGAATCATGAATTATGAATCATGAATTGAATCATGAATCATGAATTGAAACATGAATCATGAAATGAATCATGAATCATGAATCATGAATCGAATCATGAATCATGAATTATGAATCATGTATTGAATCATGAATCATGAATCATGAATTGAATCATGATTCATAATTTGAATCATGAATCATGAATTGAGTTACGAATCATGAATTGATTCATGAATCATGAATCATGAATTGAATCATGAATCATGAATTATGAATCATGAATTGAATCATGAATCATGAATTGAATCATGAATCATGAATTGAATCATGAATCAGAAATTATGAATCATGAATTGAATCATAAATCATGAATCATGAATCATGAATTGAATCATAAATCATGAATCATGAATTAAATCATGAATCATGAATCATGAATCATGAATTGAATCATGCATCATGAATTGAATCAGGAATCGAATCATGAATTGAATCATGAATCATGAATTGAATCATGAATCATGAATTGAATCATGAATCATGAATCATGTATCATGAATTGAATCATGAGTCATGAATCATAAATCGAATCATGAATCATGAATTGAATTATGAATCGAATCATGAATTGAGTCATGAATCATAAATTGAATCATGAATCATGAATTATGAATCATGAATTGAATCATGAATCATGAATTAAATAATGAATCATAAATCATGAATCATGAAATATAAATCGAATCATGAACGAAATCATGAATGGAATCATGAATTGAATCATGAATTGAATCATGAATTGAATTATGAATCATGAATTGAATCATGAATTAGATCATGAATTTAATCATGAATCATGAATTGAATCATGAATCATGAATCATAAATCGAATCATGAATCATGAATTGAATCATGAATCATGAATCATGAATCATGAATTGAATCATAAATCATGAATCATGAATTGAATCATGAATCATGAATCATGAATTGAATCATGAATCATGAATTGAATCAGGAATCGAATAATGAATTGAATCATGAATCATGAATTGAATCATAAATCATGAATCATGAATCATGAATCATGAATTGAATCATAAATCATGAATCATGAATCATGAATTGAATCATGAATCATGAATCATGTATCATGAATTGAATCATGAATCATGAATCATAAATCGAATCATGAATCATGAATTGAAATATGAATCGAATCATGAATTGAATCATTAATCATGAATCATGAATCATGAATCATAAATCGTATCATGAATCATGAATGGAATCATGAATCATGAATTGAATCATGAATTGAATCATGAATCATGAATTGAATCATGAATCATGAAATGAATCATGAATCATGAATCGAATCATGAATCATGAATTATGAATCATGAATTGAATCATGAATCATGAATTGAAACATGAATCATGAAATGAATCATGAATCATGAATCATGAATCAAATCAGGAATCATGAATTATGAATCATGAATTGAATCATGAATCATGAATCATGAATCATAAATTGAATCATGAATCATGAATTGAATCATGAATCATAATTTGAATCATGAATCATGAATTGAGTTACGAATCATGAATTGATTCATGAATCATGAATCATGAATTGAATCATGAATCATGAATTATGAATCATGAATTGAATCATGAATCATGAATTGAATCATGAATCATAAATTATGAATCATGAATTGAATCATAAATCATGAATCATGAATCATGAATTGAATCATAAATCATGAATCATGAATTAAATCATGAATCATGAATCATGAATCATGAATTGAATCATGCATCATGAATTGAATCAGGAATCGAATCATGAATTGAATCATGAATCATGAATTGAATCATTTATCATGAATTGAATCATGAATCATTAATTATGAATCATGAATTGAATCATGAATCATGAATTGAATCATGAATCATGAATCATGAATCATAAATCGAATCATGAATCATGAATGGAATCATGAATCATGAATTGAATCATGAATCATGAAATGAATCATGAATCATGAATCATGAATCGAATCATGAATCATGAATTATGAATCATGAATCATGAATTATGAATCAGGAATTGAATCATGAATCATGAATTGAAACATGAATCATGAAATGAATCATGAATCATGAATCATGAATCGAATCATGAATCATGAATTATGAATCATGTATTGAATCATGAATCATGAATCATGAATCATGAATCATAAATTAAATCATGAATCATGAATCATGAATCATGAATTGAATCATGAATCATGAATTGAATCATGAATCATAAATTATGAATCATGAATTGAATCATAAATCATGAATCATGAATCATGAATTGAATCATAAATCATGAATCATGAATTAAATCATGAATCATGAATCATGAATTGAATCATGCATCATGAATTGAATCAGGAATCGAATCATGAATTGAATCATGAATCATGAATTGAATCATTAATCATGAAATGAATCATGAATCATGAATCATGAATCATGAATCGAATCATGAATCATGAATTATGAATCATGAATCATGAATTATGAATCAGGAATTGAATCATGAATCATGAATTGAAACATGAATCATGAATTGAATCATGAATCATGAATTGAATCATGAATCATGAATCATGAATCATAAATCGAATCATGAATCATGAATGGAATCATGAATCATGAATTGAATCATGAATCATGAAATGAATCATGAATCATGAATCATGAATCGAATCATGAATCATGAATTATGAATCATGAATCATGAATTATGAATCAGGAATTGAATCATGAATCATGAATTGAAACATGAATCATGAAATGAATCATGAATCATGAATCATGAATCGAATCATGAATCATGAATTATGAATCATGTATTGAATCATGAATCATGAATCATGAATCATGAATCATAAATTAAATCATGAATCATGAATCATGAATTGAATCATGAATCATAATTTGAATCATGAATTGAGTTACGAATCATGAATTGATTCATGAATCATGAATCATGAATTGAATCATGAATCATGAATTATGAATCATGAATTGAATCATGAATCATGAATTGAATCATGAATCATGAATTGAATCATGAATCAGAAATTATGAATCATGAATTGAATCATAAATCATGAATCATGAATTGAATCATAAATCATGAATCATGAATTAAATCATGAATCATGAATCATGAATCATGAATTGAATCATGCATCATGAATTGAATCAGGAATCGAATCATGAATTGAATCATGAATCATGAATTGAATCATGAATCATGAATTGAATCATGAATCATGAATCATGTATCATGAATTGAATCATGAGTCATGAATCATAAATCGAATCATGAATCATGAATTGAATTATGAATCGAATCATGAATTGAGTCATGAATCATAAATTGAATCATGAATCATGAATTATGAATCATGAATTGAATCATGAATCATGAATTAAATAATGAATCATGAATCATGAATCATGAATCATGAAATATAAATCGAATCATGAACGAAATCATGAATGGAATCATGAATCATGAATTGAATCATAAATTGAATCATGAATTGAATTATGAATCATGAATTGAATCATGAATTAGATCATGAATTTAATCATGAATCATGAATTGAATCATGAATCATGAATCATAAATCGAATCATGAATCATGAATTGAATCATGAATCATGAATCATGAATCATGAATTGAATCATAAATCATGAATCATGAATTGAATCATGAATCATGAATCATGAATTGAATCATGAATCATGAATTGAATCAGGAATCGAATAATGAATTGAATCATGAATCATGAATTGAATCATAAATCATGAATCATGAATCATGAATCATGAATTGAATCATAAATCATGAATCATGAATCATGAATTGAATCATGAATCATGAATCATGTATCATGAATTGAATCATGAATCATGAATCATAAATCGAATCATGAATCATGAATTGAAATATGAATCGAATCATGAATTGAATCATTAATCATGAAATGAATCATGAATCATTAATTATGAATCATGAATTGCATCATGAATCATGAATTGAATCATGAATCATGAATCATGAATCATGAATCATAAATCGAATCATGAATCATGAATGGAATCATGAATCATGAATTGAATCATGAATTGAATCATGAATCATGAATTGAATCATGAATCATGAAATGAATCATGAATCATGAATCATGAATCGAATCATGAATCATGAATTATGAATCATGAATTGAATCATGAATCATGAATTGAAACATGAATCATGAAATGAATCATGAATCATGAATCAAATCAGGAATCATGAATTATGAATCATGAATTGAATCATGAATCATGAATCATGAATCATGAATCATAAATTGAATCATGAATCATGAATTGAATCATGAATCATAATTTGAATCATGAATCATGAATTGAGTTACGAATCATGAATTGATTCATGAATCATGAATCATGAATTGAATCATGAATCATGAATTATGAATCATGAATTGAATCATGAATCATGAATTGAATCATGAATCATAAATTATGAATCATGAATTGAATCATAAATCATGAATCATGAATCATGAATTGAATCATAAATCATGAATCATGAATTAAATCATGAATCATGAATCATGAATTGAATCATGCATCATGAATTTAATCAGGAATCGAATCATGAATTGAATCATGAATCATGAATTGAATCATGAATCATGAATTGAATCATGAATCATGAATCATGTATCATGAATTGATTCATGAGTCATGAATCATAAATCGAATCATGAATGATGAATTGAATTATGAATCATGAATCATGAATTGAATCATGAATCATGAATCGAATTATGAATCATGAATCATGTATCGAATCATGAATCATGAATTGAATCATTAATTGAATCATGAATTGAATCATGAATCATAAATCATGAATCATGAATTAAATCATGAATCATGAATCATGAATTGAATCATGCATCATGAATTGAATCAGGAATCGAATCATGAATTAAATCATGAATCATGAATTGAATCATGAATCATGAATCATGAATTGAATCATGAATCATGAATTGAATCAAGAATCATAAATCATGAATTAAATCATGAATCATGAATCATGAATCGAATCATGAATCATGAATTATGAATCATGAATTGAATCATGAACCATGAATTATGAATCATGAATTGAACCATGAATTGAATCATGAATCATGAATCAGGAATTGAAGCATGAATCATGAATCATGAATCAAATCATGAATCATGAATCGAATCATGAATCATGAATCATGAATCAAATCAGTAATCGAATCATGAATTGAATTATGAATCATGAATTGAATCATGAATCATGAATGGAATCATGAATCATGAATCATAATTTGAATCATGAATCATGAATTGAATCATGAATCAAATCATGAATTGAGTCATGAATCATTAATTGATTCATGAACCATGAATCATGAATTGATTCATGAACCATGAATCATGAATTGAATCATGAATCATGAATCATGAATTGAATCATGAATCATGAATTGAATCAGGAATCGAATCATGAATTGAATCATGAATCATGAATTAAATCATGAATCATGAATTGAATCATGAATCATGAATCATGTATCATGAATTGAATCATGAGTCATGAATCATAAATCGAATCATGAATCATGAATTGAATCATGAATCATGAATTATGAATCATGAATTGAATCATGAATCATGAATTGAATCATGAATCATAAATCGAATCATGAATCATGAATTGAATCATTAATTGAATCATGAATTGAATCATGAATCATGAATTGAATCATGAATTGAATCATGAATTATGAATTGAATCATGAATAATGAATCATGAATTGAATCATGAATTGAATCATGAATCATGAATTGAATCATGAATCATGAATCATAAATTGAATCATGAATCATGAATTTAATCATGAATGGAATCATGAACCATGAATTGAATCATGAATTGAATCATGAATCATGAATTGAATCATGAATCATGAATTGAATCAGGAATCGAATCATGAATTGAATCATGAATCATGAATTGAATCATGAATCATGAATTGAATCATGATTCATGAATCATGTATCATGAATTGAATCATGAATCATGAATCATAAATCGAATTATGAATCACGAATTGAATTATGAATCGAATCATGAATTGAGTCATGAATCATGAATTGAATCATGAATCATGAATTATGAATCATGAATTGAATCATGAATCATGAATTGAATCATGAATCATGAATCATGAATCATAAATGGAATCATGGTTCATAAATGGAATCATGAATCATGAATTGAATCATGAATTGAATCATGAATCATGAATGGAATCATAAATTGAATCATGAATCATGAATTGAATCATGAATTGAATCATGAATTGAATCATGAATCATGAATTGAATCATGAATCATGAATTGAATCATGAATCATGAATCATGAATTGAATCATAAATCATGAATCATGAATTGAATCATGAATCATGAATCATGAATTGAATCATGAATCATGAATTGAATCAGGAATCGAATAATGAATTGAATCATGAATCATGAATTGAATCATAAATCATGAATCATGAATCATGAATTGAATCATAAATCATGAATCATGAATCATGAATTGAATCATGAATCAAGAATCATGAATCGAATCATGAATCATGAATTGAATTATGAATCATGAATCATGAATTGAATCATGAATCATGAATCGAATTATGAATCATGAATCATGTATCGAATCATGAATCATGAATTGAATCATTAATTGAATCATGAATTGAATCATGAATCATGAATTTAATCATGAATTGAATCATGAATTGAATCATGAATCATGAATTGAATCATGAATCATGAATCATAAATTGAATCATGAATCATGAATTGAATCATGAATTGAATCATGAATTGAATCATGAATCATGAATTGAATCATAAATCATGAATCATAAATTGAATCATGAATCATGAATTGAATCATGAATGGAATCATAAACCATGAATTGAATCATGAATCATGAATTGAATCATGAATCATGAATCATGAATTGAATCAGGAATCGAATCATGAATTGAATCATGAATCATGAATTGAATCATGAATCATGAATTGAATCATGATTCATGAATCGTGTATCATAATTTGAATCATGAATCATGAATCATAAATCAAATTATGAATCACGAATTGAATTATGAATCGAATCATGAATTGAGTCATGAATCATGAATTGAATCATGAATCATGAATTATGAATCATGAATTGAATCATGAATCATGAATTGAATCATGAATCATGAATCATGAATCATAAATGGAATCATGGTTCATAAATGGAATCATGAATCATGAATTAAATCATGAATTGAATCATGAATCATGAATGGAATCATAAATTGAATCATGAATCATGAATTTAATCATGAATTGAATCATGAATCATGAATTGAATCATGAATCATGAATCATGAATTGAATCATAAATCATGAATCATGAATTGAATCATGAATCATAAATCATGAATCATGAATTGAATCATTAATCATGAATTGAATCAGGAATCGAATAATGAATTGAATCATGAATCATGAATTGAATCATAAATCATGAATCATGAATCATGAATTGAATCATAAATCATGAATCATGAATCATGAATTGAATCATGAATCATGAATCATGTATCATGAATTGAATCATGAATCATGAATCATAAATCGAATCATGAATCATGAATTGAAATATGAATCGAATCATGAATTGAATCATGAATCATGAATTGAATCATGAATCATGAATTATGAATCATGAATTGAATCATGAATCATGAATTGAATCATGAATCATGAATCATGAATCATGAATCATAAATCGAATCAAGAATCATGAATGAAATAATGAATCATGAATTGAATCATGAATTGAATCATGAATCATGAATTGAATCATGAATTGAATCATGAATCATGAATTGAATCATGAATCTCGAATTGAATCATGAATCATGAAATGAATCATGAATCATGAATCGAATCATGAATCATGAATTATGAATCATGAATTGAATCATGAATCATGAATTGAAACATGAATCATGAAATGAATCATGAATCATTAATCATCAATCGAATCATGAATCAGGAATTATGAATCATGAATTGAATCATGAATCATGAATCATAAATTGAATCATGAATCATGAATCATGAATTGAATCATGAATCATAATTTGAATCATGAATCATGAATTGAGTTACGAATCATGAATTGAGTCATGAATCATGAATCATGAATTGAATCATGAATCATGAATTATGAATCATGAATTGAATCATGAATCATGAATTGAATCATGAATCATAAATTATGAATCATGAATTGAATCATGAATCATGAATCATGAATCATGAATTGAATCATAAATCATGAATCATGAATTAAATCATGAATCATGAATCATGAATCATGAATTGAATCATGCATCATGAATTGAATCAGGAATCGAATCATGAATTAAATCATGAATCATGAATTGAATCATGAATCATGAATTGAATCATGAGTCATGAATCATAAATCGAATCATGAATCATGAATTGAATTATGAATCGAATCATGAATTGAGTCATGAATCATAAATTGAATCATGAATCATGAATTATGAATCATGAATTGAATCATGAATCATGAATTAAATCATGAATCATGAATCATTAATCATGAAATATAAATCGAATCATGAACGGAATCATGAATGGAATCATGAATCATGAATTGAATCATGAATTGAATTATGAATCATGAATTGAATCATGAATTAAATCATGAATTTAATCATGAATCATGAATTGAATCATGAATCATGAATCATAAATCGAATCATGAATCATGAATTGAATCATGAATCGAATCATGAATTGAATCATGAATCATGAATTATGAATCATGAATTGAATCATGAATCATAAATTGAATCATGAATCATGAATTGAATCATGAATCATGAATTGAATAATGAATTGAATCATGAATCATGAATCATGAATTGAATCATGAATCATGAATCATGAATTGAATCATGAATCATGAATCATGAATCATAAATTGAATCATGAATCATGAATTGAATCATGAATTATGAATCATGAATTGAATCATGAATCATAAATTGAATCATGAATCATGAATTGAATCATGAATCATGAATTGAATAATGAATTGAATCATGAATCATGAATTGAACCAGGAATCGAATCATGAATTGAATCATGAATCATGAATTGAATCATGAATCATGAATTGAATCATGATTCATGAATCATGTATCATGAATTGAATCATGAATCATGAATCATAAATCAAATTATGAATCACGAATTGAATTATGAATCGAATCATGAATTGAGTCATGAATCATGAATTGAATCATGAATCATGAATTATGAATCATGAATTGAATCATGAATCATGAATTGAATCATGAATCATGAATCATGAATCATAAATGGAATCATGGTTCATAAATGGAATCATGAATCATGAATTGAATCATGAATTGAATCATGAATCATGAATGGAATCATAAATTGAATCATGAATCATGAATTGAATCATGAATTGAATCATGAATCATGAATTGAATCATGAATCATGAATCATGAATTGAATCATAAATCATGAATCATGAATTGAATCATGAATCATGAATTGAATCATGAATTGAATCAGGAATCGAATAATGAATTGAATCATGAATCATGAATTGAATCATAAATCATGAATCATGAATCATGAATTGAATCATAAATCATGAATCATGAATCATGAATTGAATCATGAATCATGAATCATGTATCATGAATTGAATCATGAATCATGAATCATAAATCGAATCAAGAATCATGAATGAAATAATGAATCATGAATTGAATCATGAATTGAATCATGAATCATGAATTGAATCATGAATTGAATCATGAATCATGAATTGAATCATGAATCTCGAATTGAATCATGAATCATGAAATGAATCATGAATCATGAATCGAATCATGAATCATGAATTATGAATCATGAATTGAATCATGAATCATGAATTGAAACATGAATCATGAAATGAATCATGAATCATTAATCATCAATCGAATCATGAATCAGGAATTATGAATCATGAATTGAATCATGAATCATGAATCATAAATTGAATCATGAATCATGAATCATGAATTGAATCATGAATCATAATTTGAATCATGAATCATGAATTGAGTTACGAATCATGAATTGAGTCATGAATCATGAATCATGAATTGAATCATGAATCATGAATTATGAATCATGAATTGAATCATGAATCATGAATTGAATCATGAATCATAAATTATGAATCATGAATTGAATCATGAATCATGAATCATGAATCATGAATTGAATCATAAATCATGAATCATGAATTAAATCATGAATCATGAATCATGAATCATGAATTGAATCATGAATCATGAATCATGAATCATGAATTGAATCATAAATCATGAATCATGAATTAAATCATGAATCATGAATCATGAATCATGAATTGAATCATGCATCATGAATTGAATCAGGAATCGAATCATGAATTAAATCATGAATCATGAATTGAATCATGAATCATGAATTGAATCATGAGTCATGAATCATAAATCGAATCATGAATCATGAATTGAATTATGAATCGAATCATGAATTGAGTCATGAATCATAAATTGAATCATGAATCATGAATTATGAATCATGAATTGAATCATGAATCATGAATTAAATCATGAATCATGAATCATTAATCATGAAATATAAATCGAATCATGAACGGAATCATGAATGGAATCATGAATCATGAATTGAATCATGAATTGAATCATGAATTGAATTATGAATCATGAATTGAATCATGAATTAAATCATGAATTTAATCATGAATCATGAATTGAATCATGAATCATGAATCATAAATCGAATCATGAATCATGAATTGAATCATGAATCGAATCATGAATTGAATCATGAATCATGAATTATGAATCATGAATTGAATCATGAATCATAAATTGAATCATGAATCATGAATTGAATCATGAATCATGAATTGAATAATGAATTGAATCATGAATCATGAATCATGAATTGAATCATGAATCATGAATCATGAATTGAATCATGAATCATGAATCATGAATCATAAATTGAATCATGAATCATGAATTGAATCATGAATTATGAATCATGAATTGAATCATGAATCATAAATTGAATCATGAATCATGAATTGAATCATGAATCATGAATTGAATAATGAATTGAATCATGAATCATGAATTGAATCATGAATCATGAATCATGAATTGAATCATGAATCATAAATTGAATCATGAACCATGAATTGAATCATGAATCATGAATCATGAATTGAATAATGAATTGAATCATGAATCATGAATCATGAATTGAATCATGAATCATGAATCATGAATTGAATCATGAATCATGAATCATGAATTGAATCATGAATCATGAATCATGAATTGAATCAAGAATCATAAATCATGAATTAAATCATGAATCATGAATCGAATCATGAATCATGAATTATGAATCATGAATTGAATCATGAACCATGAATTATGAATCATGAATTGAAGCATGAATTGAATCATGAATCATGAATCATGAATCATGAATTGAATCATGAATCATGAATTGAAGCATGAATCATGAATCATGAATTAAATCATGTATCATGAATTGAATCATGAGTCATGAATCATAAATCGAATCATGAATCATGAATTGAATCATGAATCATGAATTATGAATCATGAATTGAATCATGAATCATGAATTGAATCATGAATCATAAATCGAATCATGAATCATGAAGGGAATCATGAATGGAATCATGAATCATTAATTGATTCATGAATCATGAATCATGAATTAAATCATGAATTGAATCATGAATCATTAATCATGAATCATGAATTGAATCATGAATCATGAATCGAGTCATGAATTATGAATCATGAATTGAATCATGAATCATTAATCATGAATCATGAATTGAATCATGAATCAAATCATGAATCATGAATCAAGAATCATGAATCGAATCATGAATCATGAATTGAATCATGAATCATGAATTGAATCATGAATCATGAATCGAATCATGATTAATGAATCATGAATCGAATCATGAATCTTGAATTGAATCATGAATTGAATCATGAATTGAATCATGAATTGAATCATGAATCATGAATTGAATCATGAATTGAATCATGAATCATGAATTGAATCATGAATCATGAATCATAAATTGAATCATGAATCATGAATTGAATCATGAATGGAATCATGAACCATGAATTGAATCATGAATTGAATCATGAATCATGAATTGAATCATGAATCATGAATTGAATCATGAATCATGAATTATGAATCATAAAATGAATCATGAATCATGAATCATGAATTGAATCATGAATCATGAATTGAATCATGAATCATGAATTATGAATCATGAATTGAATCATGAATCATGAATCATGAATCATGAATCATGAATTGAATCATAAATCATGAATCATGAATCATGAATTGAATCATAAATCATGAATCATGAATCATGAATCATAAATTGAATCATGAATCATGAATCATGAATTAAATCATGAATTGAATCATGAATCATGAATTAAATCATGAATCATGAATCGAATCATGAATTATGAATCATGAATTGAATCATGAATCATTAATCATGAATCATGAATTGAATCATGAATCAAATCATGAATCATGAATCAAGAATCATGAATCGAATCATGAATCATGAATTGAATCATGAATCATGAATCATGAATTGAATCATGAATCATGAATCGAATTATGAATCATGAATCATGTATCGAATCATGAATCATGAATTGAATCATTAATTGAATCATGAATTGAATCATGAATCATGAATTTAATCATGAATTGAATAATGAATTGAATCATGAATTATGAATTGAATCATGAATAATGAATCATAAATTGAATCATGAATCATGAATTGAATCATGAATTGAATCATGAATTGAATCATGAATCATGAATCATAAATTGAATCATGAATCATGAATTGAATCATGAATGGAATCATGAACCATGAATTGAATCATGAATTGAATCATGAATCATGAATTGAATCATGAATCATGAATTGAACCAGGAATCGAATCATGAATTGAATCATGAATCATGAATTGAATCATGAATCATGAATTGAATCATGATTCATGAATCATGTATCATGAATTGAATCATGAATCATGAATCATAAATCAAATTATGAATCACGAATTGAATTATGAATCGAATCATGAATTGAGTCATGAATCATGAATTGAATCATGAATCATGAATTATGAATCATGAATTGAATCATGAATCATGAATTGAATCATGAATCATGAATCATGAATCATAAATGGAATCATGGTTCATAAATGGAATCATGAATCATGAATTGAATCATGAATTGAATCATGAATCATGAATGGAATCATAAATTGAATCATGAATCATGAATTGAATCATGAATTGAATCATGAATCATGAATTGAATCATGAATCATGAATCATGAATTGAATCATAAATCATGAATCATGAATTGAATCATGAATCATGAATCATGAATTGAATCATGAATTGAATCAGGAATCGAATAATGAATTGAATCATGAATCATGAATTGAATCATAAATCATGAATTATGAATCATGAATTGAATCATAAATCATGAATCATGAATCATGAATTGAATCATGAATCAAGAATCATGAATCGAATCATGAATCATGAATTGAATCATGAATCATGAATCATGAATTGAATCATGAATCATGAATCGAATTATGAATCATGAATCATGTATCGAATCATGAATCATGAATTGAATCATTAATTGAATCATGAATTGAATCATGAATCATGAATTTAATCATGAATTGAATCATGAATTGAATCATGAATCATGAATTGAATCATGAATCATGAATCATAAATTGAATCATGAATCATGAATTGAATCATGAATTGAATCATGAATCATGAATTGAATCATAAATCATGAATCATAAATTGAATCATGAATCATGAATTGAATCATGAATGGAATCATGAACCATGAATTGAATCATGAATTGAATCATGAATCATGAATTGAATCATGAATCATGAATCATGAATTGAATCAGGAATCGAATCATGAATTGAATCATGAATCATGAATTGAATCATGAATCATGAATTGAATCATGATTCATGAATCGTGTATCATGAATTGAATCATGAATCATGAATCATAAATCAAATTATGAATCACGAATTGAATTATGAATCGAATCATGAATTGAGTCATGAATCATGAATTGAATCATAAATCATGAATTATGAATCATGAATTGAATCATGAATCATGAATTGAATCATGAATCATGAATCATGAATCATAAATGGAATCATGGTTCATAAATGGAATCATGAATCATGAATTGAATCATGAATGGAATCATAAATTGAATCATGAATCATGAATTGAATCATGAATTGAATCATGAAGCATTAATTGAATCATGAATCATGAATCATAATTTGAATCATAAATCATGAATCATGAATTGAATCATGAATCATAAATCATGAATCATGAATTGAATCATGAATTGAATCAGGAATCGAATAATGAATTGAATCATGAATCATGAATTGAATCATAAATCATGAATCATGAATCATGAATTGAATCATAAATCATGAATCATGAATCATGAATTGAATCATGAATCATGAATCATGTATCATGAATTGAATCATGAATCATGAATCATAAATCGAATCATGAATCATGAATTGAAATATGAATCGAATCATGAATTGAATCATGAATCATGAATTGAATCATGAATCATGAATTATGAATCATGAATCGAATCATGAATTGAATCATGAATCATGGATTGAATCATGAATCATGAATTATGAATCATGAATTGAATCATGAATCATGAATTGAATCATGAATCATGAATCATGAATCATGAATCATAAATCGAATCAAGAATCATGAATGAAATCATGAATCATGAATTGAATCATGAATTGAATCATGAATCATGAATTGAATCATGAATTGAATCATGAATCATGAATTGAATCATGAATCATGAATTGAATCATGAATCATGAAATGAATCATGAATCATGAATCATGAATCGAATCATGAATCATGAATTATGAATCATGAATTGAATCATGAATCATGAATTGAAACATGAATCATGAAATGAATCATGAATCATTAATCATCAATCGAATCATGAATCAGGAATTATGAATCATGAATTGAATCATGAATCATGAATCATGAATCATGAATCATAAATTGAATCATGAATCATGAATCATGAATTGAATTATGAATCATAATTTGAATCATGAATCATGAATTGAGTTACGAATCATGAATTGATTCATGAATCATGAATTGAATCATGAATCATGAATTATGAATCATGAATTGAATCATGAATCATGAATTGAATCATGAATCATGAATTGAATCATGAATTATAAATTATGAATCATGAATTGAATCATGAATCATGAATCATGAATCATGAATTGAATCATAAATCATGAATCATGAATTAAATCATGAATCATGAATCATGAATCATGAATTGAATCATGCATCATGAATTGAATCAGGAATCGAATCATGAATTAAATCATGAATCATGAATTGAATCATGAATCATGAATTGAATCATGAATCATGAATCATGTATCATGAATTGAATCATGAGTCATGAATCATAAATCGAATCATGAATCATGAATTGAATTATGAATCGAATCATGAATTGAGTCATGAATCATAAATTGAATCATGAATCATGAATTATGAATCATGAATTGAATCATGAATCATGAATTAAATCATGAATCATGAATCATGAAATATAAATCGAATCATGAACGGAATCATGAATGGAATCATGAATCATGAATTGAATCATGAATTGAATTATGAATCATGAATTGAATCATGAATTAAATCATGAATTTAATCATGAATCATGAATTGAATCATGAATCATGAATCATAAATCGAATCATGAATCATGAATTGAATTATGAATCGAATCATGAATTGAATCATGAATCATGAATTATGAATCATGAATTGAATCATGAATCATAAATTGAATCATGAATCATGAATTGAATCATGAATCATGAATTGAATAATGAATTGAATCATGAATCATGAATCATGAATCATAAATTGAATCATGAATCATGAATTGAATCATGAATCATGAATTATGAATCATGAATTGAATCATGAATCATAAATTGAATCATGAATCATGAATTGAATCATGAATCATGAATTGAATAATGAATTGAATCATGAATCATGAATCATGAATTGAATCATGAATCATGAATCATGAATTGAATCATGAATCATAAATTGAATCATGAATCATGAATTGAATCATGAATCATGAATCATGAATTGAATAATGAATTGAATCATGAATCATGAATCATGAATTGAATCATGAATCATGAATCATGAATTGAATCATGAATCATGAATTGAATCAAGAATCATAAATCATGAATTGAATCATGAATCATGAATCATAAATTGAATCATGAATCATGAATTGAATCATGAATTGAATCATGAATTGAATCATGAATCATGAATTAAATCATAAATCATGAATCATAAATTGAATCATGAATCATGAATTGAATCATGAATGGAATCATGAACCATGAATTGAATCATGAATTGAATCATGAATCATGAATTGAATCATGAATCATGAATCATGAATTGAATCAGGAATCGAATCATGAATTGAATCATGAATCATGAATTGAATCATGAATCATGAATTGAATCATGATTCATGAATCGTGTATCATGAATTGAATCATGAATCATGAATCATAAATCAAATTATGAATCACGAATTGAATTATGAATCGAATCATGAATTGAGTCATGAATCATGAATTGAATCATGAATCATGAATTATGAATCATGAATTGAATCATGAATCATGAATTGAATCATGAATCATGAATCATAAATGGAATCATGGTTCATAAATGGAATCATGAATCATGAATTGAATCATGAATTGAATCATGAATCATGAATGGAATCATAAATTGAATCATGAATCATGAATTGAATCATGAATCATGAATTGAATCATGAATCATGAATCATGAATTGAATCATAAATCATGAATCATGAATTGAATCATGAATCATAAATCATGAATCATGAATTGAATCATGAATCATGAATTGAATCAGGAATCGAATAATGAATTGAATCATGAATCATGAATTGAATCATAAATCATGAATCATGAATCATGAATTGAATCATAAATCATGAATTGAATCATAAATCATGAATCATGAATCATGAATTGAATCATGAATCATGTATCATGAATTGAATCATGAATCATGAATCATAAATCGAATCATGAATCATGAATTGAAATATGAATCGAATCATGAATTGAATCATGAATCATGAATTGAATCATGAATCATGAATTATGAATCATGAATTGAATCATGAATTGAATCATGAATCATGAATCATGAATCATGAATCATAAATCGAATCAAGAATCATGAATGAAATCATGAATCATGAATTGAATCATGAATTGAATCATGAATCATGAATTGAATCATGAATTGAATCATGAATCATGAATTGAATCATGAATCATGAATTGAATCATGAATCATGAAATGAATCATGAATCATGAATCATTAATCGAATCATGAATCATGAATTATGAATCATGAATCATGAATTATGAATCATGAATTGAATCATGAATCATAAATTGAAACATGAATCCTGAAATGAATCATGAATCATTAATCATCAATCGAATCATGAATCAGGAATTATGAATCATGAATTGAATCATGAATCATGAATCATGAATCATAAATTGAATCATGAATCATGAATCATGAATTGAATTATGAATCATAATTTGAATCATGAATCATGAATTGAGTTACGAATCATGAATTGATTCATGAATCATGAATCATGAATTGAATCATGAATCATGAATTATGAATCATGAATTGAATCATGAATCATGAATTGAATCATGAATCATGAATTGAATCATGAATCATAAATTATGAATCATGAATTGAATCATGAATCATGAATCATGAATCATGAATTGAATCATAAATCATGAATCATGAATTAAATCATGAATCATGAATCATGAATCATGAATTGAATCATGCATCATGAATTGAATCAGGAATCGAATCATGAATTAAATCATGAATCATGAATTGAATCATGAATCATGAATTGAATCATGAATCATGAATCATGTATCATGAATTGAATCATGAGTCATGTATCATAAATCGAATCATGAATCATGAATTGAATTATGAATCGAATCATGAATTGAGTCATGAATCATAAATTGAATCATGAATCATGAATTATGAATCATGAATTGAATCATGAATCATGAATTAAATCATGAATCATGAATCATGAAATATAAATCGAATCATGAACGGAATCATGAATGGAATCATGAATCATGAATTGAATCATGAATTGAATCATGAATTGAATTATGAATCATGAATTGAATCATGAATTAAATCATGAATTTAATCATGAATCATGAATTGAATCATGAATCATGAATCATAAATCGAATCATGAATCATGAATTGAATCATGAATCGAATCATGAATTGAATCATGAATCATGAATTATGAATCATGAATTGAATCATGAATCATAAATTGAATCATGAATTGAATCATGAATCATGAATTGAATAATGAATTGAATCATGAATCATGAATCATGAATTGAATCATGAATCATGAATCATGAATTGAATCATGAATCATGAATCATGAATCATGAATTGAATCATGAATCATGAATCATGATTCAATTATGAATCGAATCATGAATTGAGTCATGAATCATAAATTGAATCATGAATCATGAATTATGAATCATGAATTGAATCATGAATCATGAATTAAATCATGAATCATGAATCATGAAATATAAATCGAATCATGAACGGAATCATGAATGGAATCATGAATCATGAATTGAATCATGAATTGAATCATGAATTGAATTATGAATCATGAATTGAATCATGAATTAAATCATGAATTTAATCATGAATCATGAATTGAATCATGAATCATGAATCATAAATCGAATCATGAATCATGAATTGAATCATGAATCGAATCATGAATTGAATCATGAATCATGAATTATGAATCATGAATTGAATCATGAATCATAAATTGAATCATGAATCATGAATTGAATCATGAATCATGAATTGAATAATGAATTGAATCATGAATCATGAATCATGAATTGAATCATGAATCATGAATCATGAATTGAATCATGAATCATGAATCATTAATCATAAATTGAATCATGAATCATGAATTGAATCATGAATCATGAATTATGAATCATGAATTGAATCATGAATCATAAATTGAATCATGAATCATGAATTGAATCATGAATCGTGAATTGAATAATGAATTGAATCATGAATCATGAATCATGAATTGAATCATGAATCATGAATCATGAATTGAATCATGAATCATAAATTGAATCATGAATCATGAATTGAATCATGAATCATGAATCATGAATTGAATAATGAATTGAATCATGAATCATGAATCATGAATTGAATCATGAATCATGAATCATGAATTGAATCATGAATCATGAATCATGAATTGAATCATGAATCATGAATCATGAATTGAATCAAGAATCATAAATCATGAATTAAATCATGAATCATGAATCATGAATCGAATCATGAATCATGAATTATGAATCATGAATTGAATCATGAACCATGAATTATGAATCATGAATTGAAGCATGAATTGAATCATGAATCATGAATCATGAATTGAATCATGAATCATGAATTGAAGCATGAATCATGAATCATGAATCGAATCATGAATCATGAATCGAATCATGAATCATGAATCATGAATCAAATCATGAATCATGAATCATGAATCGAATCATGAATCATGAATTATAAATCATGAATTGAATCATGAACCATGAATTATGAATCATGAATTGAAGCATGAATTGAATCATGAATCATGAATCATGAATCATGAATTGAATCATGAATCATGAATTATGAATCATGAATTGAATCATGAATCATAAATCGAATCATGAATCATGAAGGGAATCATGAATGGAATCATGAATCATGAATTGAATCATGAATCATTAATCATGAATCATGAATTGAATCATGAATCATGAATCGAGTCATGAATTATGAATCATGAATTGAATCATGAATCATTAATCATGAATCATGAATTGAATCATGAATCAAATCATGAATCATGAATCAAGAATCATGAATCGAATCATGAATCATGAATCATGAATTGAATCATGAATCATAAATTGAATCATGAATCATGAATTGAATCATGAATCATGAATCATGAATTGAATAATGAATTGAATCATGAATCATGAATCATGAATTGAATCATGAATCATGAATCATGAATTGAATCATGAATCATGAATCATGAATTGAATCATGAATCATGAATCATGAATTGAATCAAGAATCATAAATCATGAATTAAATCATGAATCATGAATCATGAATCGAATCATGAATCATGAATTATGAATCATGAATTGAATCATGAACCATGAATTATGAATCATGAATTGAAGCATGAATTGAATCATGAATCATGAATCATGAATTGAATCATGAATCATGAATTGAAGCATGAATCATGAATCATGAATCGAATCATGAATCATGAATCGAATCATGAATCATGAATCATGAATCAAATCATGAATCATGAATCATGAATCGAATCATGAATCATGAATTATAAATCATGAATTGAATCATGAACCATGAATTATGAATCATGAATTGAAGCATGAATTGAATCATGAATCATGAATCATGAATCATGAATTGAATCATGAATCATGAATTATGAATCATGAATTGAATCATGAATCATAAATCGAATCATGAATCATGAAGGGAATCATGAATGGAATCATGAATCATGAATTGAATCATGAATCATTAATCATGAATCATGAATTGAATCATGAATCATGAATCGAGTCATGAATTATGAATCATGAATTGAATCATGAATCATTAATCATGAATCATGAATTGAATCATGAATCAAATCATGAATCATGAATCAAGAATCATGAATCGAATCATGAATCATGAATTGAATCATGAATCATGAATTGAATCATGAATCATGAATCATGAATCGAATCATGAATCTTGAATTGAATCATGAATTGAATCATGAATTGAATCATGAATCATGAATTGAATCATGAATTGAATCATGAATTGAATCATGAATCATGAATTGAATCATGAATCATGAATCATAAATTGAATCATGAATCATGAATTGAATCATGAATGGAATCATGAACCATGAATTGAATCATGAATTGAATCATGAATCATGAATTGAATCATGAATCATGAATTATGAATCATAAAATGAATCATGAATCATGAATCATGAATTGAATCATGAATCATGAATTGAATCATGAATCATGAATTATGAATCATGAATTGAATCATGAATCATGAATCATGAATCATGAATCATGAATTGAATCATAAATCATGAATCATGAATCATGAATTGAATCATGAATCATGAATTAAATCATGAATCATGAATCGAATCATGAATTATGAATCATGAATTGAATCATGAATCATTAATCATGAATCATGAATTGAATCATGAATCAAATCATGAATCATGAATCAAGAATCATGAATCGAATCATGAATCATGAATTGAATCATGAATCATGAATCATGAATTGAATCATGAATCATGAATTGAATCATGAATCATAAATTATGAATCATGAATTGAATCATGAATCATGAATCATGAATCATGAATTGAATCATAAATCATGAATCATGAATTAAATCATGAATCATGAATCATGAATCATGAATTGAATCATGCATCATGAATTGAATCAGGAATCGAATCATGAATTAAATCATGAATCATGAATTGAATCATGAATCATGAATTGAATCATGAATCATGAATCATGTATCATGAATTGAATCATGAGTCATGAATCATAAATCGAATCATGAATCATGAATTGAATTATGAATCGAATCATGAATTGAGTCATGAATCATAAATTGAATCATGAATCATGAATTATGAATCATGAATTGAATCATGAATCATGAATTAAATCATGAATCATGAATCATGAAATATAAATCGAATCATGAACGGAATCATGAATGGAATCATGAATCATGAATTGAATCATGAATTGAATTATGAATCATGAATTGAATCATGAATTAAATCATGAATTTAATCATGAATCATGAATTGAATCATGAATCATGAATCATAAATCGAATCATGAATCATGAATTGAATTATGAATCGAATCATGAATTGAATCATGAATCATGAATTATGAATCATGAATTGAATCATGAATCATAAATTGAATCATGAATCATGAATTGAATCATGAATCATGAATTGAATAATGAATTGAATCATGAATCATGAATCATGAATCATAAATTGAATCATGAATCATGAATTGAATCATGAATCATGAATTATGAATCATGAATTGAATCATGAATCATAAATTGAATCATGAATCATGAATTGAATCATGAATCATGAATTGAATAATGAATTGAATCATGAATCATGAATCATGAATTGAATCATGAATCATGAATCATGAATTGAATCATGAATCATAAATTGAATCATGAATCATGAATTGAATCATGAATCATGAATCATGAATTGAATAATGAATTGAATCATGAATCATGAATCATGAATTGAATCATGAATCATGAATCATGAATTGAATCATGAATCATGAATCATGAATTGAATCATGAATCATGAATTGAATCAAGAATCATAAATCATGAATTGAATCATGAATCATGAATCATAAATTGAATCATGAATCATGAATTGAATCATGAATTGAATCATGAATTGAATCATGAATCATGAATTAAATCATAAATCATGAATCATAAATTGAATCATGAATCATGAATTGAATCATGAATGGAATCATGAACCATGAATTGAATCATGAATTGAATCATGAATCATGAATTGAATCATGAATCATGAATCATGAATTGAATCAGGAATCGAATCATGAATTGAATCATGAATCATGAATTGAATCATGAATCATGAATTGAATCATGATTCATGAATCGTGTATCATGAATTGAATCATGAATCATGAATCATAAATCAAATTATGAATCACGAATTGAATTATGAATCGAATCATGAATTGAGTCATGAATCATGAATTGAATCATGAATCATGAATTATGAATCATGAATTGAATCATGAATCATGAATTGAATCATGAATCATGAATCCTGAATCATAAATGGAATCATGGTTCATAAATGGAATCATGAATCATGAATTGAATCATGAATTGAATCATGAATCATGAATGGAATCATAAATTGAATCATGAATCATGAATTGAATCATGAATCATGAATTGAATCATGAATCATGAATCATGAATTGAATCATAAATCATGAATCATGAATTGAATCATGAATCATAAATCATGAATCATGAATTGAATCATGAATCATGAATTGAATCAGGAATCGAATAATGAATTGAATCATGAATCATGAATTGAATCATAAATCATGAATCATGAATCATGAATTGAATCATAAATCATGAATTGAATCATAAATCATGAATCATGAATCATGAATTGAATCATGAATCATGTATCATGAATTGAATCATGAATCATGAATCATAAATCGAATCATGAATCATGAATTGAAATATGAATCGAATCATGAATTGAATCATGAATCATGAATTGAATCATGAATCATGAATTATGAATCATGAATTGAATCATGAATTGAATCATGAATCATGAATCATGAATCATGAATCATAAATCGAATCAAGAATCATGAATGAAATCATGAATCATGAATTGAATCATGAATTGAATCATGAATCATGAATTGAATCATGAATTGAATCATGAATCATGAATTGAATCATGAATCATGAATTGAATCATGAATCATGAAATGAATCATGAATCATGAATCATTAATCGAATCATGAATCATGAATTATGAATCATGAATCATGAATTATGAATCATGAATTGAATCATGAATCATAAATTGAAACATGAATCCTGAAATGAATCATGAATCATTAATCATCAATCGAATCATGAATCAGGAATTATGAATCATGAATTGAATCATGAATCATGAATCATGAATCATGAATCATAAATTGAATCATGAATCATGAATCATGAATTGAATTATGAATCATAATTTGAATCATGAATCATGAATTGAGTTACGAATCATGAATTGATTCATGAATCATGAATCATGAATTGAATCATGAATCATGAATTATGAATCATGAATTGAATCATGAATCATGAATTGAATCATGAATCATGAATTGAATCATGAATCATAAATTATGAATCATGAATTGAATCATGAATCATGAATCATGAATCATGAATTGAATCATAAATCATGAATCATGAATTAAATCATGAATCATGAATCATGAATCATGAATTGAATCATGCATCATGAATTGAATCAGGAATCGAATCATGAATTAAATCATGAATCATGAATTGAATCATGAATCATGAATTGAATCATGAATCATGAATCATGTATCATGAATTGAATCATGAGTCATGTATCATAAATCGAATCATGAATCATGAATTGAATTATGAATCGAATCATGAATTGAGTCATGAATCATAAATTGAATCATGAATCATGAATTATGAATCATGAATTGAATCATGAATCATGAATTAAATCATGAATCATGAATCATGAAATATAAATCGAATCATGAACGGAATCATGAATGGAATCATGAATCATGAATTGAATCATGAATTGAATCATGAATTGAATTATGAATCATGAATTGAATCATGAATTAAATCATGAATTTAATCATGAATCATGAATTGAATCATGAATCATGAATCATAAATCGAATCATGAATCATGAATTGAATCATGAATCGAATCATGAATTGAATCATGAATCATGAATTATGAATCATGAATTGAATCATGAATCATAAATTGAATCATGAATTGAATCATGAATCATGAATTGAATAATGAATTGAATCATGAATCATGAATCATGAATTGAATCATGAATCATGAATCATGAATTGAATCATGAATCATGAATCATGAATCATGAATCATGAATTGAATCATGAATCATGAATCATGATTCAATTATGAATCGAATCATGAATTGAGTCATGAATCATAAATTGAATCATGAATCATGAATTATGAATCATGAATTGAATCATGAATCATGAATTAAATCATGAATCATGAATCATGCAATATAAATCGAATCATGAACGGAATCATGAATGGAATCATGAATCATGAATTGAATCATGAATTGAATCATGAATTGAATTATGAATCATGAATTGAATCATGAATTAAATCATGAATTTAATCATGAATCATGAATTGAATCATGAATCATGAATCATAAATCGAATCATGAATCATGAATTGAATCATGAATCGAATCATGAATTGAATCATGAATCATGAATTATGAATCATGAATTGAATCATGAATCATAAATTGAATCATGAATCATGAATTGAATCATGAATCATGAATTGAATAATGAATTGAATCATGAATCATGAATCATGAATTGAATCATGAATCATGAATCATGAATTGAATCATGAATCATGAATCATGAATCATAAATTGAATCATGAATCATGAATTGAATCATGAATCATGAATTATGAATCATGAATTGAATCATGAATCATAAATTGAATCATGAATCATGAATTGAATCATGAATCGTGAATTGAATAATGAATTGAATCATGAATCATGAATCATGAATTGAATCATGAATCATGAATCATGAATTGAATCATGAATCATAAATTGAATCATGAATCATGAATTGAATCATGAATCATGAATCATGAATTGAATAATGAATTGAATCATGAATCATGAATCATGAATTGAATCATGAATCATGAATCATGAATTGAATCATGAATCATGAATCATGAATTGAATCATGAATCATGAATCATGAATTGAATCAAGAATCATAAATCATGAATTAAATCATGAATCATGAATCATGAATCGAATCATGAATCATGAATTATGAATCATGAATTGAATCATGAACCATGAATTATGAATCATGAATTGAAGCATGAATTGAATCATGAATCATGAATCATGAATTGAATCATGAATCATGAATTGAAGCATGAATCATGAATCATGAATCGAATCATGAATCATGAATCGAATCATGAATCATGAATCATGAATCAAATCATGAATCATGAATCATGAATCGAATCATGAATCATGAATTATAAATCATGAATTGAATCATGAACCATGAATTATGAATCATGAATTGAAGCATGAATTGAATCATGAATCATGAATCATGAATCATGAATTGAATCATGAATCATGAATTATGAATCATGAATTGAATCATGAATCATAAATCGAATCATGAATCATGAAGGGAATCATGAATGGAATCATGAATCATGAATTGAATCATGAATCATTAATCATGAATCATGAATTGAATCATGAATCATGAATCGAGTCATGAATTATGAATCATGAATTGAATCATGAATCATTAATCATGAATCATGAATTGAATCATGAATCAAATCATGAATCAAGAATCATGAATCGAATCATGAATCATGAATTGAATCATGAATCATGAATTGAATCATGAATCATGAATTGAATCATGAATCATGAATCATGAATCGAATCATGAATCTTGAATTGAATCATGAATTGAATCATGAATTGAATCATGAATCATGAATTGAATCATGAATTGAATCATGAATTGAATCATGAATCATGAATTGAATCATGAATCATGAATCATAAATTGAATCATGAATCATGAATTGAATCATGAATGGAATCATGAACCATGAATTGAATCATGAATTGAATCATGAATCATGAATTGAATCATGAATCATGAATTATGAATCATAAAATGAATCATGAATCATGAATCATGAATTGAATCATGAATCATGAATTGAATCATGAATCATGAATTATGAATCATGAATTGAATCATGAATCATGAATCATGAATCATGAATCATGAATTGAATCATAAATCATGAATCATGAATCATGAATTGAATCATGAATCATGAATTAAATCATGAATCATGAATCGAATCATGAATTATGAATCATGAATTGAATCATGAATCATTAATCATGAATCATGAATTGAATCATGAATCAAATCATGAATCATGAATCAAGAATCATGAATCGAATCATGAATCATGAATTGAATCATGAATCATGAATCATGAATTGAATCATGAATCATGAATCGAATTATGAATCATGAATCATGTATCGAATCATGAATCATGAATTGAATCATTAATTGAATCATGAATTGAATCATGAATCATGAATTGAATCATGAATCATGAATCATAAATTGAATCATGAATCATGAATTGAATCATGAATCATGAATCATAAATTGAATCATGAATCATGAATTGAATCATGAATGGAATCATGAACCATGAATTGAATCATGAATTGAATCATGAATCATGAATTGAATCATGAATCATGAATTGAATCATGAATCATGAATTGAATCAGGAATCGAATCATGAATTGAATCATGAATCATGAATTGAATCATGAATCATGAATTGAATCATGATTCATGAATCATGTATCATGAATTGAATCATGAATCATGAATCATAAATCAAATTATGAATCACGAATTGAATTATGAATCGAATCATGAATTGAGTCATGAATCATGAATTATGAATCATGAATTGAATCATGAATCATGAATTGAATCATGAATCATGAATCATGAATCATAAATGGAATCATGGTTCATAAATGGAATCATGAATCATGAATTGAATCATGAATTGAATCATGAATCATGAATGGAATCATAAATTGAATCATGAATCATGAATTGAATCATGAATTGAATCATGAATCATGAATTGAATCATGAATCATGAATCATGAATTGAATCATAAATCATGAATCATGAATTGAATCATGAATCATGAATCATGAATTGAATCATGAATCATGAATTGAATCAGGAATCGAATAATGAATTGAATCATGAATCATGAATTGAATCATAAATCATGAATTATGAATCATGAATTGAATCATAAATCATGAATCATGAATCATGAATTGAATCATGAATCAAGAATCATGAATCGAATCATGAATCATGAATTGAATCATGAATCATGAATCATGAATTGAATCATGAATCATGAATCGAATTATGAATCATGAATCATGTATTGAATCATGAATCATTAATTGAATCATTAATTGAATCATGAATTGAATCATGAATCATGAATTTAATCATGAATTGAATCATGAATTGAATCATGAATCATGAATTGAATCATGAATCATGAATTGAATCATGAATCATGAATCATAAATTGAATCATGAATCATGAATTGAATCATGAATTGAATCATGAATTGAATCATGAATCATGAATTGAATCATAAATCATGAATCATAAATTGAATCATGAATCATGAATTGAATCATGAATGGAATCATGAACCATGAATTGAATCATGAATTGAATCATGAATCATGAATTGAATCATGAATCATGAATCATGAATTGAATCAGGAATCGAATCATGAATTGAATCATGAATCATGAATTGAATCATGAATCATGAATTGAATCATGATTCATGAATCGTGTATCATGAATTGAATCATGAATCATGAATCATAAATCAAATTATGAATAACGAATTGAATTATGAATCGAATCATGAATTGAGTCATGAATCATGAATTGAATCATGAATCATGAATTATGAATCATGAATTGAATCATGAATCATGAATTGAATCATGAATCATGAATCATGAATCATAAATGGAATCATGGTTCATAAATGGAATCATGAATCATGAATTGAATCATGAATTGAATCATGAATCCTGAATGGAATCATAAATTGAATCATGAATTATGAATTGAATCATGAATTGAATCATGAATCATGAATTGAATCATAAATCATAAATCATGAATTGAATCATGAATCATAAATCATGAATCATGAATTGAATCATGAATCATGAATTGAATCAGGAATCGAATAATGAATTGAATCATGAATCATGAATTGAATCATAAATCATGAATCATGAATTGAATCATAAATCATGAATCATGAATTGAATCATGAATCATGAATCATGTATCATGAATTGAATCATGAATCATAAATCGAATCATGAATCATGAATTGAAATATGAATCGAATCATGAATTGAATCATGAATCAGGAATTGAATCATGAATCATGAATTATGAATCATGAATTGAATCATGAATCATGAATTGAATCATGAATCATGAATCATAAATCGAATCAAGAATCATGAATGAAATCATGAATCATGAATTGAATCATGAATTGAATCATGAATCATGAATTGAATCATGAATTGAATCATGAATCATGAATTGAATCATGAATCATGAATTGAATCATGAATCATGAAATGAATCATGAATCATGAATCATGAATCGAATCATGAATCATGAATTATGAATCATGAATTGAATCATGAATTGAAACATGAATCATGAAATGAATCATGAATCATTAATCATCAATCGAATCATGAATCAGGAATTATGAATCATGAATTGAATCATGAATCATGAATCATGAATCATAAATTGAATCATGAATCATGAATCATGAATTGAATTATGAATCATAATTTGAATCATGAATCATGAATTGAGTTACGAA